>NC_063337.1:90068620-90122500 GCF_021869965.1 Rhincodon typus | reverse complement strand
ACTATCTCTGGACAGGTTTGGGTTTGTCTTTGTTGGAGCTTGGGAGAGTGAGGGATGACTTAATCGAGCCATATAAGATCCTGATTGATCTTGATAGGTGGACATTGAATGAAAGTTTATTCTTGTGAGTGAAGTCAGAGCTTGAGGATACCATTTTAAAATTAAGGATTGCCTTTTTAAGACAGATGAGAATTCTTTTCTGAGTGCTGTATGACTTTGGAACTCTGCTTCAGAATACAGTCAAGGCCGGGTTATTAAATAGCTTTAAGACAAAGCTAGGTAGATTGTTGTTGGGGAAGGGAATCAAGGGTTTCCAGGGATGATTCATGGATGATAGTATAAGGTAGGGGTGGAGGTTAGAATTACCTTAGGTTTAGGGTAAAAGTTTGGCACAACATCGTGGGCCGAAGGGCCTGTACTGTGCTATGTGCTATGTTCTAGGGGTAGATGTGAAGGTGGAATTCAAAGCAGCAACAGATCAGCCATCAACAGAGCAGGCCTGAGGGGCTGAATTAGCTACTTCTGTTCCTACTTTGTACGTTCGCATGTGGCCTCATACACATTCTCAGAAACATTTCATTGCTGTATGCAAAGTGTTTGGCATCATAACACATTTCAAGTCCAAATGCAGAATGCAAAGGCCTGCACGATTGATTCAATGTCATGAGAAATCACTTCCAAAAAAACTTGGAGGAACGAGAGTAACAGGGACATGCAGCTGCTCCTGAAATGGAGATTTTCTTGGGAATTTCCTGTGCTTTTTATAAAACAGAAACAGAAAGTTTTCATTTAAAATTATTTTTGGAACTTGTATAATCCCAAAAAGGAACACAAAGTAAAAAAGATACGCAACGAAAAATAGATTGCTTTTCATAAGGAGTTTGTGGAAGATGCTGGTCCATACATTTGTAGAGTGTCAACAGCTCTGGAGAGAGTTTTTTTTATGTTTTCAACTTTTATAGACCAAAACAAATGTAAAAAACATGAAGAAGAGATTGTTTTTCACACGGAGTTTGTGACTGTCCATGTGTTTATTGAGTATTGACGGCTCTGGTGAGAGTTTTCTTTTGTTTGCACCATAGATTTCCGAAGATTTCCCTTTTCAACTTGTTTGTTGTAGTTGTTTAAATAACAACAGGGATCAGGGATCGGTATTTCTTTCCTCAGACCCAAAGGTTTGCAAGCTGACAGGTTAGAGGATTTGAAGAGGAGATTTTATTTGTTTGTTAGGAAATACAGCCAATTGCTTGATTTGTAAAAAGAAAATTTAAATGTTTTTTCTCTTTTGCATGCTTTAGATTAAAATCTGTTGGTAAGGAAGGGTAGTTTTTTTAAAATAACTAAGGTTCTTCTAAGAGCTTCTTTTTAGGTTTAACATCACTGAAGGCATACAGGAGACACAGAGTGTAATGTTTAGTAGATTTAGAGAGGTAGTTACACAGCAGGAACAGTCAGATAAATGGGTTACTGTGAGGAATGGTAAGAGGGTTGTTTGGAAGTCTCCTGAGGCTATTCCTCTGTCAAACAGATATTCCATTATGGGTAATGTTGAAGGGGATAGTCTCTCAGAGGAAAATAGAAGTGGCAGTCAAATCTTAGGCACTAAGAATGAATCTTATGTTAAGCGGGGTTTGTCAAGGTTTAAAAGAATAATTGTTATAGGGAGCCCTTATGTCAGGGGCACAAATAGGAGATTCTGTAGCCATAACCATGATTCCAGGATAGTATGTTGCCTTCCTAATGCCAGGGTCAAGAACGTCTCAAAACAATTGAACCACATTGTCAAAGGACAGTGTAAGAAGCTGGAAGTTGTTGTACACATTGGTAAGAAAGACGTAGTTAGGGAAAAGGTTAAGGCTTTACAGAGAGAATATAAGAGGTTAGTAGAAGGTTTAAAAAACAGACTTTCAAAGGTAGTAATATCTGGTTTATGCCTGCTATCACGTTCTAGTGGGAGTAGGAATAAAAAAGATAGGCCAGATAAATCAATGGCTGAAGAGATGGTTCAACGTGCAAGGATTCAGATTTTTGGATCATTAGGATCTCTTCTGGGGCAGAAAAGGCCGTTTCAAAAGGGATGGGTTTCAACTGAATTGGAAGGGGGCCAATATCCTGGTGGGGAGATTTTTTAGTTCTATTTTGGGAGCAGGGTTGGAGCTTCCTTAGTAGTTGTGAAAATGGAAAGACAGATGAAGATGGTTCTGAATCAGAAAAGAGCAAATTAATTAGAAGACATACAAGACCAAGTCAGAGAACGAGGTAAATCTGAAGAATTAAACTGCGTTTATTTCAATGCAAGAAGTGTTACAGGGAAGTGCTGATGAACCCAGGGCTTATATGTGAACATGGGACTGAGACGTCATAGCTATTACAAAAATTTGCCTGAGGAAAGGACAGGAATGGCAGCTCACCGTTCCCAAGCTTCGATGCTATAGGAAGGATAGAAAGGGAGGCAAGAGACGAGGGAGAGTGGTGTTTTTGATTAAGGAAAACGTTTGTACTGTACTTCGACAGGATATTTCTGAGGCATCATCCAGTGAAGCTATAAGGGTAGGACTTAAAAATAGAAAAGTGATGATCACCATCATAAGATTGTACCATAGGTCCCCCAATAGTCAGAGGGAAATTGAGGAACAACTATGTAGAGAGATCTGATATATGTCAGCATAATAAGGTTGCAATAGTAGGGAATTTTAATTTTCTAAACATTGACTGGGATGTCATTGTGTAAAGCACTTGGATGGTGAGGAATGTATTAAATATGTTCAAAATAATTTTCCTTATCAATATGTAAATGTACCTACTAGAGAAGGAGCAAAACTAATGGTTCTCTTGGGAAGTAAGGCAAGGCAAGTGACTGAAGTGTCAGTAGGAAACACTTTGGGACTAGTGATCATAATTCCATTCATTTTAAAATAGCTACAGAAAAGGATAGGCCTTCCATAAAAGTTACAGTTCTTAATTGGAAGAAAGCAAATTTTAATGGTACAAGACCAGAACTTTCAAAAGACTGTTCACAGGTTAAGGGATGACTGACAGTGGGAAGCTTTTAAAAGTGTGATAGCAGTGTTCAGAGGCATTATGTTCCTGTTAGGGTGAAAGGTAAGGCTGGTAAGAGTAGGAGACAATGGATGAATAAAGATATTGAGGTTCTGGTCAAAAATAAGAAAGAGTCATATATTATATATAGACAACTGAGATCAAATTAATCTCTTGAAGCGTTTAAAGGGTGTAGCGGCATCCTTAAGAGGGAAAACAGGAGGGAAAAAAAGGAATATGAGACAGCCTTGGCAGATAAGATTAAGGATAATCTGAAGAGATTCTACAAGTACGTTAAGAGCCAAAGAGCTACTAGTGATACAACAGGATCCCTTAATGTTCAATGAGGTTTTCTATGTGTTGAAACTAAGGAGATGGGAGAGATACAAAATTAATATTTTGAGTCAGATTTTACTGTGGAGAATGAAGTGGAGGCAAGAGAACTCAGGGAAATAAATGTTGATGTTTTGAAAACAGTTCACATTACAGAAGAAGTAGTGCTGGAGGTCTAGAAAACATAACGGTGGATAAATCACCGGGACTTGATCAAGTGTATCTCAGGGTATTGTGGGCAGTTAACGAAGCAGTTACGGGGCCCTTAGCAAAAATATTTGTATTATCTGTAACCATGGGTGATGTGCCGGAAGACTGGAGGGTGGCTAATGTTGCGCATTTATTCAAGGAAGGCTGTAAGGAGAAGTTTGGGAACTATAGACCTGTGAGTCTAACATTGGTGCTGGGTGAGTTATTGGAGGTGATTCTGAAAGATGGGACTTACAGGCATTTGGAGAGGCAAAGACTGATTAGGGATAGTCAGCGTGGGAATTCATGTCCCACAATCTTACCTGAGTTCTTTGAGGAAGTAACCAGAAAAATTGATGAGGGCAGACAGGCAGACATTATTTATGTGGACTTTAGTAAAGCCTTTGACAAAGTTCCATATGGTAGACTAATTGATAAAGTTAGATCTCATGGGATTCAGGGAGAGCTTGCCAATTGGATACAAAATTGACTTGATGGTAGGAGACAGAGGGGATGGTGGAGGATTGTTTTTCAGACTGGATGCCTGTGACCAGCAGTGTTCCACAGGGATTGATACACTTTTGTTTGTAATTTGTATAAAAGATTTGGATGAGAATTTAGGAGAAATGGTTAGTCTAAATTGGTGGTATAGTGGACAATGAAGAAGGTTATTTAAGATTACAAGGAGATCTTGATCAATTGGGTCAATGGGCTGACGAGTGGCAGATGGAGTTTAATTTGGATAAGTGTGGGGTATTGCATTTTGGTAAAACAATAAAGGGCAGGACTTATACAATTGATGGTAAGACCCTGGGTGGTGTTGTAGAACAGAGAGACCTAGGGACTCAGGTACATAATTCATTGCTCAGACCTTGGAATATAGGTGTTGGGATGCCATGTTGAGGTTGTACAGGACTTTGTTGAGGCCTCTTCTGGAGTACTGTGTACAGTTCTGGTAGCCCTGCTGTAGGAAAGATGTCAGTAAATTGGAAAGGGTTCAGAAAAAAATTTACCAGGATGTTGCCAGGAATGGAAGGTTTGAGTTATAAAGATAGGTTGGATAAGCTGAGACATTTTTCACTGGGGGGTAAGAGGTTGATGAATGACCTTATAGAGATTTATCTACGTCCCTCATGATATTATAAGATGAATAGCAATGGTCTGTTCCCTAGCGTGGTTGAGTTCAAGACTAGAGGGTGCAACTTTAAGGTGAGAGGAGAAAAATTTAAAAAAGACATGACGGGCAACTTTTTTTACACAGAGAGTGGTTCGTACATGAATGACTGCCAGAGGAGGTGATGGATGAGGTACTGTTACACCATTTAAAAGACATTTGGATAAGTACATGAATAGGAAGGGTTTGGAAGGATATGGGCCAAACGCAGGCAAGTGGGACTAGTTTGGTTTGGGAACATGTTCATGTGGACTTATTGGACTGAAAGGTCTGTTTCCATGCTCTCTGACTCTCTGTGTCTATAAAAGCCAGGCAGATACAGCATTCTAACCAACTAAAAGCTTTTAGTCTTGTTTCCTGGAGTGCTAAAACTTGAAGAATTATTTGGTGAATGGTGGGTTCTTCAAATTGCTTTTTCACTGATATTGTGTTTTGAGATTGAGAAAGTGGGAGGATTGAAGAACTTTCAGTATCCTTGCTGTTATCAGTGAACATTGCTTTCTCTCTTTTTTGTTGACCAAAAGTTACTGTTGATGTTAAGTTACTTTGTAGATTCTATGTCATTATTTTATTCTAAGTATGAGGTAAAACAAGAGATGCAAATTTCTTGATGTCTCAGAGTTTTAGTCCCTCTTTCTTAAAATGGTGATTCCGTTGCAGCTGGTTTTATGTAATCAATGTGGCTTACCTGAGAATGTTAGGTGATCACAACAGCAATTTTAAGTCAGTAGTGTCCTTCAAAACCATTCTTTTGCTCATGAAAGTCTTGCATGTTAAAGTCAAAAGATGAAGGCTGAACATTGATAGTTAAAATGGACTAATGCACAATCCATGAAAGGTCTAGCCAAATTACATGATCATGAGTATGATTAGACCTTTAACACACTAAATGATCTGGAATTCAACATATTGAACATCAACAAATAGATGGCACAATGATGCCTAAAAAGAAGCCTTGATATTTGTCCATAGAGGTGAAGGGACAGCATAACCTATATTCGGTACAAGTATGGCAAGTGATAATTTAATAAAGCAAGCTAGATCAATGTAAAAAGACTTGGAGATTCTATCCCTGGGATCACTACATTCAAGTGCCATTCTAAAAAAATGATCTGTTAGTCCCATACCTTGAGAACAGTGTGTAAGCAGTAAAGATTGAGGTCAGACATGTACATCAGAGTCTCCTAGTGAACAGTATCACTGTACGTTCTTGTCTTCAAATAAAGAACCTGCAGTATTTTTACAACAATCCTTGTGCATGCTTGGTATGTTGACAGTTAAAGGAAGAATGAAACAAAGAAAGGAATGGTCGTACTTTTCCAAGGCAGGATGGCGTGTGAGTTGGAGGAGATCTTGCAAGTGGGATTCTCAATTGCCTGCGGCCTCCCTCCTCCTAAGTGGTAGACACTGTGGGTTTGGAAAGTCCTGTCATTAGGAGATACAATGGAATTTTATATTTGTTCATGAGAAAAGGATATTGCTGGTTAGGGCATTTATTGTCTACCCCTAATTGCCCAGGAGAATCAGTCAGAGTCAACTACATTTCTATGGACCTGGAGGTAAGGATGGTAGATTTCTTTCCCTAAAGGACATTAGTAAGCAAGATAGGTTTTTATGGCAGTTGACAATGGTTGCGATTAGGCTTTTTAAAAAATATTCCAAGCTTTTGTGGAATTCAAATTTCACCATGGGATTTGAACCAATGTCCCCAAACTGTTAACAGGGTTTCCACATTATTCAGCCAGTGACAGTGCCACAATGCTACCACCTCTCCAGTTGCTGTGGTGCATTTTAAATGTGGTGTAGATTTATAGCTGCCATGTGCAGTAGTGGAGGGAGTGGCTGTTTGAAATGGTTGATTTGGAGCTGCATTTTTCTGCATAATGCAATTTTGAATGTTACTTGTTTCCATCCAGGCAAGTAAAGAATATTCCATCACATTGCTGACTTGTGCCTTGTAGATGTTGGACATGCTTTGGGATGTTGAGAGGTGAGTCTCCTGCCATCGATTCAAGCAAGTGGCAAGTGTAAGGAAACTTTTACTCAGGGCCTCAGAACCCAATGGTTAATGAGAAGCCTGAGCAGAACTTCCACATGGTCATTTCAGAAACCTTTGTTTTCATCCCAAACCCAGCAAACCTGCAACAATCTGCTTAATGTTTTGCTCCTCTGTTCTTTTGCTTTAAGATGCTCGAGGCATTCTGTGCCACTTATGGTTGAACAGATGCTTACAGATTTAACCTTTAGCCTCAATAACCCTGCTCCAGTCAAATGTCTCTTTCTTTGCCCATCATTTTTATAACAAAGAATTGAAATGATCAAATCTGGACTACTGTGCACAGTATTAGTCACCTTATTTAAGGAAGGCTGTAAATGAATTGGAGGCAGGTCATATCTTGTGTACCTGACTAATACTTGGAATGGGGTGGGGGAAGGATTCTTTTATGAAGAAATGTTGCACATACTGGGAACATATCTGCTGATGTTTGGAAGAGTAAGAGGTGACTTGATTGAAACACACAAAATCCTGAAGGGTCTTGACAAGATCAAGATGGAAAGGATGTTTCTTCTTGTGAGAAAATCTAGAACTAGGAGTCACTATAAATCAGAGGTAACCCATCTGTAACAGAGATTATGCATCTTTTTTCCTCTTAGGTTCGTGACTCATTGGAACTCTCTCCCTGAAAAGGTGGTGGAAGCAGAACCTTTGAATATGTTTAAGGCAAAAGTGGATACATTCCTGTTAAGCAAGGAGCTGAATGGCTGCCTAGGATAGGCAGGAACATAAAATCATAACAACAAGGATCAGGAGTAGGCCATTCAGCCCTTTGAGCCTGCTTCACCATTTAATACGATCATGGGTGATCTCACCTCGGCCTCAATTGCACTTTCCTGCCTGCTCGCCATAATCCTTCAACCCATTATTAATTAAAAACCTGTCTATCTTAAATTTACTCAGTGTTCAGTACACTCTGGGGTACTGAATTCCACAGATTCATAACCCTTTGAGAGGAGTAATTTCTCCTCATCTTTGTTTTAAATCTGTTCCCCCTTCTCCTAGAACTATGGAATGTGGATTTGAGGTTACAAACAGATCAGCTATGATTTCATTGACTGTTAGAACTGTTTCAAGGGGCTGAATGGCCTACTCCTGTACCTGATTCATGTGTCCAAATACAATTGAACAAAGCACATGCATTCATAGAATCCCTACAGTGTGGAAACAGGCCCTTTGGCCCAACAAGTCCACACTGGCCCTTGGAGCATTCCACCCAGGCCCATTCCCCTATAACCCACCTAATCTACATATCCCTGAACTTGATGGGCAATTTAGCATGGCCAATCCACCTATCCTGCACATCTTTGGACTGTGGGAGGAAACTGGAGCACCTGGGGGAAAGCCACACAGACATAGGGAGAACATGCAAACTCCACACAGACAGTCATCCAAGGGTGGAATTAAACCCAGGTCCCTGGCGCTGTGAGGCAGCAGTGCTAACCACTGTGCCACCGTGCTGCCCCAAATTTTTTAATGAGAGTAGAAGGATGTATTGTATTTAATACCTTTTCATCTCCTGCATGCCAGCGTGTCTTGCATGCAGATGTGTTTAGGAAATGAATCTTTAATTTCTGAACACTCCAGATCTGTCCTCGAGGGTTAACAACACCTATCTGATGAAGCCTTCATAGCAACAGAGCAGGAACTGCAGCTGACTTCTAGCCTTGTGGAAAGCTGAGGCCAATTATAACACCCCCAATCGATCACTTGCCTTTGGCTGAAATCAGATCATGCTGCACTGACGTGGAATTGAATCTGCAGTTACCTTCATACAAGGCTTAACTCCATACTTCATTATCAAGGAGCTTGGTTTCAGTTTTAACCCTGACAATGGATGGGTGAAAAGGAAGTACATTATCTGTTTATTTCTTTCTAGTAAACTCCATTCACTGAAACACAGATTTTGTGCCAATGCATTGACATGCTTTGAAATCCAAGTTAACTCCAATCTTAACAAGGCAGTAGTACACTCACAGGGAGAACAGGAAATTCCTCAGTGATAAATCTGTGTGGGTTCTGGCAATAGATCAATGGAATGGAGTGAGGATGCACATATCAAACTAATGGTCTCCTCTCTTTCAGAACCCAGCCTGTTATTGTAATTTCCTGTTGATGGATCATCTGTTTCTTTTTTTGCTTATAGGATTTATCCTCAACAGGGAGCTGTTTGATAGACTGAGGAAACAATCTTTTCAGCCCTTGAATGAGGTGGACAATGGTGAGAAAGTTGGAAAAAATTGCATTGATGGGCAATAAGAATCTTTTTTGATGTCAAGACCAGGAAGTTCCATTTTCCAACCAAGGATTGAATAGCGAGACCAGATTCTCACCAGTAAGAGACCTATTTGCACGTATTAGGTTGCAGGAACATCCTATTATCACTGAATGTCGCCTCATTGATGTGCAGTTTCCCATTCCCCCACCTGCAGGATATAAACAAGATGGTGACAACTCTCAACATGAAATTCGGAGCAGATACCTAGTGCTTTCAGCATGCCACTTGCTCCTCTAGACGTCCATTTTGTACTATGGTCACCAACATCTCAGGGCATTCTCATGCTCTCAGTAAACCAGGACCTCCAGGTCTCTTTTGGCAAAGATGTGTGCCAATTTCCCTCTGTCTGACATGTCTGTGCAATTGACAGTATTGGTACAGGGCAGCTGTAGCAACTGTCTAAGCAGGTACTTGACTGGGCTTTAAACTTGGCTCTGGTCCCTGTAATCTTGGAAGGTCCGGGCAGAGGCCAGTACTTCTGTCTTCAGCAAGTAGGAGAATATGAGGAGTGTGGTGCACAAAAGAATGGGGCGTGTTTGGGAAGATTTAATGAGAAAACCCGCAAAGTCTCACATAGAGAAACTTCTGTGAAGTTCGGCGCCGCCTCGTGCTCCCACGAGGAGCTCGAACAGTTCATCCACTTCACTAACACCTTCCACCCCAACCTTAAGTTTACCTGGACCATCTCTAACACCTCTCTCCCTTTCCTGGACCTCTCTGTCTCCATATCGGGCAACCACCTAGAAACCGATATTCATTTCAAGCCCGCTGACTCCCACAGCTACCTAGAATACTCCTCCTCCCACCCACCTTCCTGCAAAATTGCTATCCCCTATTCCCAATTCCTTCGCCTCCGCCGCATCTGCTCCCAGGATGAGGCATTCCACTCCCGTACATCTCAGTTGTCCTCGTTTTTCAAGGACCGTAACTTCCCCCTGTCAGTGGTCGAGAACGCCCTCAACCGTGTCTCCCACATCTTCCGCAACTCATCCCTCACACCCCGTCCACGCAATAAGAACCAAAAAAGAATCCCCCTCGTCCTCACGTACCACCCCACCAACCTCCGGATCCAACGCATCATCCTCCGACACTTCCGCTATCTGCAATCCGACCCCACCGCCAAAGACATCTTTCCCTCCCCACCGTTATCGGCTTTCCGGAGGGACCACTCTCTCCGTGACTCCCTTGTCCGCTCCACACTCCCCTCCAGCTCCACCACACCCGGCACTTTTCCCTGCAACCGCAAGAAGTGCTACATCTGCCCCATACCTCCTCCCTCACCCCCATCGCAGGCCCCAAGAAGACTTTCCACATCAAGCAGATGTTCACCTGCACATCTGCCAATGTGGTATACTGCATCCGCTGTACCCGTTGTGGCCTTCTCTACATCGGGGAAACCAAGCGGAGGCTCGGGGACCGCTGTGCAGAACACCTACGCTCAGTTCGCAATAAACAACTGCACCTCCCAGTCGCGAACCATTTCAACTCCCCCTCCCATTCCTCAGACGACATGTCCATCCTGCGCCTCCTGCAGTGCCACAACGATGCCACCTGAAGGTTGCAGGAACAGCAACTCATATTCCGCTTGGGAACCCTGCAGCCCAATGGTATCAATGTGGATTTCACAAGTTTCAAAATCTCCCCTCCCCCTACCGCATCCCAAAACCAGTCCAGCTCGTCCCTGCCTCCCTAACCGGTTCTTCCTCCCACCTATCCTCTCCTCCCACCTCAAGCCGCACCTCCATCTCCTGCCGACTAACCTCATCCCGCCCCCTTGACCTGTCCGTCCTCCCTGGACTGACCTATCCCCTCCCTAACTCCCTACCTGCACTCACCTTTACTGGCTCCATCCCTGCCTCTTCGACCTGTTTGTTTCCTCTCCACCTATCCTCTCCTCTATCCGTCTTCTATCCGCCTCCCACTCTCCCCCTATTTATTTCAGAACCCCCTTCCCCTCCCCCTTTTCTGATGAAGGGTCTAGGCCCGAAACGTCAGCCTCTTTGCTCCTATGATGCTGCTTGGCCTGCTGTGTTCATCCAGCCCTGCACCTTGTTGTCTCGGATTCACCAGCATCTGCAGTTCCTACTATCCCCGAAACAATGACCCTTAACTGATTTCTGGGAGGTTCGGCCCTGCCTTTCTGGACTCTGCAGCACTGCTCTTGAGTCTCCGCAACTTTTTACAACCCCTCTTAACTCACCATTACTCAGTCGTTAAATCAGACATCTGCTTCAGCCACCATCTGAAAGTCTTTCGACAGAGCTGGGTCTTTTTGATCTGTAATAAAACTGACAAAAAGTCACCAGTAATACCTATAACAATTTTTTTTTAATGAATTAGGACTAAGTCATTGTATCTTTCCACTTGCCTGTCGAGTTCATTAATGAAATCATCAATGACTCACCTGAATGCCACACTTTTTTGTTAAACCTACCCTTTCCAGAATTTTATTAATTCTGAGATTGAAATATAGTCAAAGGCTTTCAATATTACTTTGAATTTATCGGATGATTCATTTATACCTTGGAAAGCAATAATATTATCTGTTCTACTCTCAATTGCATACAGATGTATATTTACTTTTTCAGCTATAGTAACATCTAATTTAGAAATTATTTCTATTTCAAAAATTGTCTTCTTCAAAGAATCCAAATTTGGGTTCCAGTTGGCCCATCTCTGAACTTAAATCTTCCTGAAAATATTATTTGTGATGCCATAGCTTCCTGATCTGGCTAGGTATCCCTTCATCACTGAGGATTTTTATTCTGCAGCGATGGCAGTTTTTCTGCACTCTGCTGCAGGATTGGAGGATTTCTCACAGTTAGCAGCTTGAATGGAGCTTTTATGGTGCAATGAAGTTTTTCATTTACCCTGATGAGGAATTGCTGCATAATTCTCCTATCTCCTCCTACTGTATCCCAGACTCTTCCTTTTGTCCTGATCGTACTCACATCTCACTCAAAATCTATTACATGTCAAATCAGTTTCTGTTCTGACCCTTGACCTTCATCATTATCTACGTTCCTCTCTCTCCTCAGATGCAGCCAAACTTGCTGAATGTTTTTGACATTTTCTGTTTATGTCCTAGCTGTAACAATGCAAGGTTAAGTCTTACTGAGATGCTGTTCCTCACACTCCGATGTACATTACAGTTCAGATATCCCATTTGCGCACCAGTTACCAAGATTCATTCACAGCTCTGGCAATTCTAACTTTGATCTCCATATTTCTTGTTTTCTAACATTAAATCATAGTAGTTCAAGGTGCATTTACAACTTGGAGCCAGCAAGACTGTATTTAACTCTTTTCAGTGTCCTCTAATCATTGATTACATATTACATTGCATGTGTGTGAGGGTGGTATAAACAATCAGTTTGTTCATATAAACACAAAGACTGATCAGCATCCAGGCCCCCCTTCTGATCTGTGGAGACATATCCCACTTTGACCTATGCTTAGCAGAAATTTAGGCAGAATATACACTCATATTTGGAGCAGCCTCTAAGTTTGGAGTCTTTGCAAAGTTCAAAGTACTGCTTGCTTGAACATCCTTCATTGAAGGTGCAAGGCAGAAGAGAGAAGAAGATGAAAAATACTTCTTCTCCAGAAAATAGCTGCATGGGTTTCAATTGAAGGGAATATAAACTGTAAAATGGTCTTGCTTTATTGCCTTTGAAAAGTTAGCCAGAAGCTGAGAAATACAGTAAGTAGTTGGAGGTAAGCAAACTGAACTCCCGGTGAATACAAATCCTGCAAATCCCTCAGTTGAAGTCTTTTTTTTGAGATGTTTGTAAGTGTTTTACCATAATAATGTCCCAAAGGAGCTTGGTTTTCCAGAGTTACTGAACTAATGACATCCAACATATTAATAATTTTCCTGTTAGTCCATATCAGGGTTTTTACATGACTTCAGCCTAACTGGCCATGTCACTGAATCCGTGAGTAAAAGCATTCGAATTTATTTGTTTCTTGCTTTAATATTTATAGTTATCGTGAAGCCTGGTCATAATATTTACTCTTGGGATTAGTGCTGATTTTAATTATAGGTGACTTCTTCTGTTGTTTGCCCAGAGAGTTTTATGAATGTGGAACTTATTACCACAGGGAGTAGTGGAAGTGAAGAACATTGCTGCATTTAAAGTGAAGTTAGATAAACGCATCAGTGAGAAAGAGAAATCAATATGTTGATAGGTATGTTGAAGTTGTACTGGATGTTGAGAAGGCCCCTGCTGGAGTACTGTGTCCAGTTCTGGTTGCCACCTTATAGGAAGGATATTATTAAGTTGGAGTGGGTTAGAAGAGATTTACCAGGATGTTGCTGGGAATGGAATGTCTGAGTTACGGGGAGAAGCTGGGACATTTTTCACTGGAGCCTAGGAGGTTGAGGGGTGACCTTACAGAGATTTATAACATCAATGAGGGGTATAGATAAGGTGAATGGCAAGGGTCTTTTCTCTAGGTTGGGGATTTCAAAGCTAGGAGGTATATTTTTAAGGTGAGAGGAGAAAGATTTAAAAAAAGACATGAGGCCATAGAGTAGTTCATGCGTGGAATGAACTTCCAGAGGAAGTTGATGGATGCAGGTACAGTTACAACATTTAAAAGACATTAAGATAAGTACATGAATAAGAAATGTTTGGAAGGATATGGGCCAAGCACTGGCAGGTGGGATTAGTTTAGTTTGTAATTATGGTATGAATCTGTTGGACTGAAGGATCTGTTTCCATGCTGTATGATTCTATGACTATGACACTATGATAGGGTGAGGTGAAGACAAGTAGGAGGAGATAACAAGGTGTAGAGCTGGATGAACACAGCAGGCCAAGCAGCATCGTAGGAGCAAGAAGGCTGACGTTTCGGGCCTAGACCCTTCATCAGACCACACCCGGCACCCAGACCACATCTTCACCACACCCGGCACTTTTCCCTCCCCTCCAGCCCCACCACACCCGGCACTTTTCCCTTCCCATGAGGAGCTCGAACAGTTCATCCACTTTACCAACACCTTCCACCCCAACCTTAAGTTCACCTGGACCATCTCTAACACCTCTCTCACCTTCCTGGACCTCTCTGTCTCCATCTCAGGCAACCACCTAGAAACCGATAACCATTTCAAGCCCACCGACTCCCACATCTAACTAGAATACACCTCCTCCCACCCACCTTCCTGCAAAAATGCCATCCCCTATTCCCAATTCCTTCGCCTCCACCACATCTGCTCCCAGGATGAGGCGTTCCACTCCTGTACATCTCAGATGTCCTCGTTTTTCAAGGACTGCAACTTCCCCCCGTCAGTGGTCGAGAACGCCCTCGACCGTGTCTCCCGCATTTCCCGCAACTCATCCCTCACACCCCTTCCCCGCAATAACAACCAAAAAAGAATCCCCCTCATCCTCACGTACCACCCCACCAACCTTCGGATCTAACGCATCATCCTCTGACACTTCCGCCATCTGCAATCTGACCCAACATTTTTCCCTCTCCACCCTTATCTGCTTTCCGGAGGGACCACTCTCTCCGTGACTCCCTTGTCCGCTCCACACTCCCCTCCAGCCCCACCACACCCGGCACTTTTCCCACAAACCTGACTGCCCTGGTCGACCCATTGTCTCCGCCTGCTCCTGCCCCACCGAACTTATCTCCACGTATCTCGACTCCATTTTCTCCCCCTTGGTCCAGGAACTCCCTACCTACGTCCGTGACACCACCCACACCCTCCACCTCCTCCAGAACTTCCAATTCCCCGGTCCCCAACACCTCATCTTTACCATGGACGTCCAGTCCCTATACACCTGCATTCCCCATACAGATGGCCTAAAGGCCCTCCGCTTCTTCCTGTCCCGCAGGCCCGACCAGCCCCCCTCCACTGACACCCTCATCCACTTAGCCAAACTCGTCCTCACCCTCAACAACTTCTCTTTCAATTCCTCCCACTGCCTACAGACAAAGGGGGTGGCCATGGGTACCCGCATGGGCCCAAGCTATGCCTGCCTCTTTGTAGGTTACGTGGAACAATCCCTCTTCCGTACCTACACTGGCCCTAAACCCCACCTCTTCCTCCGTTACATTGATGACTGTATTGGCGCCGCCTCGTGCTCCCACGAGGAGCTCGAACAGTTCATTCACTTCACCAACACCTTCCACCCCAACCTTAAGTTCACCTGGACCATCTCTAACACCTCTCTCACCTTCCTGGACCTCTCTGTCTCCATCTCAGGCAACCACCAGAAACCAATATCCATTTCAAGCCCACCGACTCCCACAGCTACCTAGAATACACCTCCTCCCACCCACCTTCCTGCAAAAATGCCATCCCCTATTCCCAATTCCTTTGCCTCCACCGCATCTGCTCCCAGGATGAGGCATTCCACTCCCATACATCTCAGATGTCCTCGTTTTTCAAGGACCGCAACATCCCCCCCCCAGTGGTCGAGAACGCCCTCGACCGTGTCTCCCGCATTTCCCGCAACTCATCCCCCACACCCAGTCCCCACAATAACAACCAAAAAAGAATCCCCCTTGTCCTCGCGTACCACCCCACCAACCTCCGGATCCAACGCATCATCCTCCGTCACTTCCGCCATCTGCAATCCGACTCCACCACCAAAGACATTTTTCCCTCCCCACCCTTATCTGCTTTCTGGAGGGACCACTCTCTCCGTGACTCCCTTGTCCGCTCCACATTCCCCTCCAGCCCCACCACACCCGGCACTTTCCCCATTTTTTCTGATGAAGAGTCTAGGCCTGAAACGTCAGCCTTCCTGCTCCTATGATGCTGCTTGGGCTGCTGTGTTCATCCAGCTCTAAACCTTGTTATCTCAGATTTTCCAGCATCTACAGTTCCTACTATCTCTGATACAAGTAGAAGGACATTTGTTTGGAGCATGAGTACTATGGTGAGCTAGCTCAGCTAAATAGTTTGTTTATCTGCTTTACACTCTATGTAATTAGCTTCTCAATCAAATTTCTGTTAATTATATACTCAGCAGACCATCTCAATTCATTGAAGCTTTTATATTAATGGAACCCACAATTAATATTGCGAGTAACTAAAATGGATTAAAAATTATATACTTCAAGCTACATTAAGTTCAAAAATGAGGTGTAATATTCTTATTTGTGAACAGCTCCAATTTTAACTCCAAATGTCTCTTTACATTAATTGAGGTGGACTTAAAAGATTTTACTTCTCTGTTCAGTTTTCAAGAATTCTGTGTTACTGTGCAACGATCTTTGAATATTTTCAAGGCCACTTACTCTCAGTGAGAAACATCCCACTGTCTGTACTCTGACTTATTTTGTGAATGAGTTTTTGAGTCATGGTAGCCTGGTTTACATTTCAATTTCAACCATCATGTCCACTCTACTTGTCTCGGTCCTGCTCTTCTGTCTTCAGCTTTTAATATTTATTTTCTCAAGCAACATCTCGGGTCATGGTTGTTTCATTTCACTGGACTCTAACTTGGTGTGATCAAGGGAGGGGTTTTTGCAGAATGTTATTTTCTTCATAATTTATAACAGAAACTTGAGCAAATACCTAAAATATCTCCTCCCCAAAATTATTATTGGCAGTTGTGGTTAGCAATATAGGGTTGATTAAAGGCTAGATTTTACTTCACAGTAAATAATTTAGGTAGAAGTAGAAAAAATATTTTTCACACACCCAATTGGAATTTCCAGCCAAAATGTAACATCAACTTTCAATATCTCTGCCTCAAATAAGGTGTGGCCATCAAAGTGATATCATACAATGTATTTTCCATGTGTCATTGGCCTTCATCATTGCTATAACAGCTAGAAGGGACTTTATCCCTGTCCAACCCCTGCCTTGAAAGGCAGTTCAATCGATCAGCCTGGGATTTATGCATTAACAAAATTATAGAAGTAAAGCAGGTCACTTGTCAGTTGAGCAACACTCCAGAGGCAACCATGGACAGGGAGAAGGTTGGGAATCTGAATCTAGAACAATGGCACATGGATGATGCAAAGTTTTGATAATGTGGAGTGCTCTTTCTGTTCAGACACTGGCAGGAAGGCGATGGCCTAGTGGTATTATCACTGTATGGTTAATCCAGAGAGCCAGGTAATGTTCAGGGAGTCTGGGTTTGAATCCTGCCATGGCTGGTGGTTGACTTTGAATTCAGTTTTCAAATAAAACCTGGAATTAAGAGTCTAATGATGACTACGAAACCATTGTCAATTGTTAGGAAAACCCATCTCATTCACTAATGCCCTTCAGGAAAAGAAACTGCCATCCTTACCTGGTCTGGCCTACAAGTGATTCCAGACTCACAGCAATGTGTTAACTGCCCTCTGGGCATTTAAGGATGGGCAATAAATGCTGGCCTAGCCATTGACGCCCTCATCCTATGCATGAATAAAAAAGATGCCTGTAAGCTAAATTTAGATTTTAATATCCAAGATGGCAGTGGCTAGGTTGGCAGCATTTGGCTCCTGATTGTGGGGTTCAGCAGCATTTGGCTCATGCAGTGGGTTTCGCCGCATCCACATGGCTTTATCGTCGTCTCTCCAGCTCAGTAACATTTTTTTAAATTTATCCCTGGGTCCTCCTCCTGATGTCAGCCTGCAGGAGGCCAGGGCCCTGTGTATTCTCCATCCCTGCTCCGTCTCGGGTGGCGGCATCAGAAGTCAAGCCAGGACCTTGTCGGTCAATGTCCAGCTTCGGCAGAGGTGCAGGACCCACTCAGTGCGATCGTCTCCAGCTCGGAGGTGGCACATGTGGAAGTGACCCCACCAGGGCAGCAGAAAAGGAGCGCATTGCCAGGATCCCGGTGACAACTGGAAAAGCAGGGAGGGTGAAGTCTACGGAGAGGGAAAGATGAACTTTCGAAGATGTCTCAGTTTTAATAATATCAATTCAATATTAATTTATTCAGTATTTAACCTTTTATACAATTTATTCAATAATTTATTCTATAATCCAAGATGGCACCTGAACATGGTGACATTATCCACTTTTCACTGTACCTAGGTATAAGCGACAATATATTCAATAAATAAATAGGAAAGTAAAGCGAGTAAGTATTTCTGAAGATGCATGGCTTTTATTTACAAAATTAACTTTACAGAAAAACATGTCTTGTGCAGTACTGCTAACTGAAGCCACAAGGGTAGGAGGTAATGAGTATCCTATAATAACATTAATACAATATTTATAATTGTTGAATTGTGGTTTTATACCATCGGGGAGAATCCAGTGATCGCATGGAAATATATTGTGGTGAACAGAGAGGCTGGTAAGCTTCCAGGCTGAGGGCACGCACTTCTGTCCAACAGCACTGAATTTTTCCAGGAAACTGTGCTCACTGCATATCAGCTGATGGGTTTACTTGAAAGCAAATTACCCTCAAATGTTCTGCATCACTATAAGATTTAAATATGCCACCCACCGCCTGGAAGCAGGTTTGTTGCTCATCTGGTGTGTCTCACAGTAATTAAAGCCAGAAGTGAACTTATTGGAAGCAGGTTGGAGTCAGGTTTGAGATTTTTAAAATTTTCCCATCCATCTCAAACATACCTTCTGTCAGGTTAAAAAATCCCTCTATTAACTCTGTCTTTCTATCTCTGCAGATTATTCTTTTAGGATCACTAGCCACAGCTCTGGGAACTACAACATGCACGTAGATGTGTGTGAGCAGAATTTTTACCAGAACTTGGCTGTGTGTCAGTTTTGGCAAGTTTCATGGAGGGTGTCTTGCCATGAGCAATCTCACTCTATTCTCTATTTTTTTGTCTCATTAACTATGCACTGTGCCTCTTTTGACATTCCACTCGTCCTATCTACCTTCTCGGTAATACTCGCCATTAATGGGTCCTCTTTGGTTTCCTGGTGCATTTTCTTTTAAAAGTGAAATCAAACACCTTCAACAAATTGTTCTCATTTTTTAAACCAGGGTCTAAATTGTATTCTATAGTGGTTTGGTTATCTTATGAACAAACAATGGATAGGATTCAGTCCTTGTGTTGATGCGTCCACTTATTCAAATTTGCTTCACTACTATCAAGGGAACATGTTGTATTTTCCTTTCTGTTTGTGTGTGTTTTTTTTAATAACCTTCCAGAGGAGCACCAGCAGAATACATTATTTAAATAGTTAATCCGGCAAAATCATACATTTTAAGATCAAAGGCAGAGCTGCAAATGAGTGTTTCTGTTGCTCAAGTGAAGCCCATTGAGGCAATTCATTTATTTCTAAATAATACATAGTGAATCCTTCAGGGGGCACAATAATTTTGGGCTCTTGGCGTGTCATCTTTTAGACAACCATGGGTCGCTATAACTCCAGACTTCATCTCATATGTGTCTGTTGGGTGTTTTACTCCTGTACACCTAATTTAACTGTTAGTGTTGAGAAAGTCTCTTTACCCACTGTTGAATCACCCTTACTTCTTGCATAGCTGTTGTACTAGTCTTCTTGAATTCAAGTATCTAAAGTTTATAGGAAAGGAAAAGTTTAAAATATTTTTATTTAGGAAAGTGACAAGATAATCTTTGTCCAATAGGTATATGTCTATCACACTGATTATCAAATGATGCGTCTCTCCAACTCAGTGAATAAAGCAAAACATCCGTGCGTAGATTATTTACAAGAAATATTTTTCTCAGTTTAGCAGGGCGTATGACAGCTTTAAAAGATGGTGTGCTCCCAGTCAGGGGCAGAAGTTGTGATCGGCTTTGCTTGGAAATTGCAGGCTCACATCTCCTAATTATCCATCCATTAAATTTAAAATTCCTGGCCTCTGAACTGTTCTTACAGCCACAGTTTTTACGTGGTCCAGTTTAATTTCAGGTCAACAGCAACTCCCAGGCTGTTGATGGTGGGGGTGGAATTTATGATTGCGATGGTGCTGAAGGCCAAGGGAAAATGGTTAGATTCTCCCTCGTTTGGTTCTTTAACCTACCTTAATAATTAGGATGGTCTGCACCAGGAATTAGATTCATCTTCTGTCCCGAACCCTGATAAGTTAGAGCAACCAAACACAATGTATAAAAAGCTGAAACCAGAACTGTATCACGTGGCGGAAAGTTTAAAGCACTGGAAATCATATCTAATACACATATGGAGCTATGCAGAGACATTAGTTTGTGAGATAGAAAACATAAACATAC
The DNA here is from genome assembly GCF_021869965.1 of Rhincodon typus. Classification (NCBI taxonomy): domain Eukaryota; kingdom Metazoa; phylum Chordata; class Chondrichthyes; order Orectolobiformes; family Rhincodontidae; genus Rhincodon; species Rhincodon typus. The sequence goes on along the minus strand of NC_063337.1, from coordinate 90,102,301 downwards.
TCAGCTGGCTGAGGAGATGGCCCAAGAAAGCTAAGATCAGGGAATCTCAACCATTGTTTTTCTCAGTAACAATGCAATAGACTGCTATGGTACGGTGAGGACTTCTGAGCTAGACCAGACAATGTTTAAAGCATCGCTGAGTGGGTGATCACCCAGGTGCAGAACATCATCTCATGAGACTAAAGCCTGTCAGAGAAATACCCTGGCTATGTCTCAATAAGATTATTGTATTCAGTTCTGGGTACTGCACCTTAAGAAGGATAAATTTACCTTTGAGAGGCTTACATTACAGCATACTATGGCTAAAAGTGTTAAATTATGAGGACAGATTCCATAAGGTCAGGCAGAACATAGAAGATTAAGAGGTCAGCTAATTGAGAGATTTAAGATGATTTAAAGAATTGATAGCACAGATTGAGGGAAATTTTTTTCTGATGCAAAGTCCAGAGCCAGATTTTAACTTGAAAATTAGAGCAAAGCCAATTAGTAAGAAACGATTTGTTATATTTATCAGTAAGTAACAAGCAAGGTAATCTTCCCCAGCTTTCCCAAATGTATCATCAAATTGGAACATCTTTTAATGAACTTAGCAATTGTGCACCACTTCCTCAAGTTCTACTTGGAGGAATAAAACAAAAATAAAAAATACGGAATATGCTGTAAAGACTCAACAGATCAGGGTGCAGTTTTGGAGACAGAAAAAGACTTGTGGTCTCATTAGCCCCAAGAGAAAATTATTGAACTGAAGCAATGGGCAAAATTTTACAGAGGCCTGAGCAACATGCGCTATGGTGGGATTTGTGACAGAAACGAATGAGAAGTCTAATGAGACCATTCTTGATGTTTGGAACATTTCATCAAATATTTCACACATTTCCATAGCAGAATAATGAGTTTCTCATTAAGGAGGTCTCAATTACGGGAAATGATTGCTTATTAAATGCATTCTTAACAGCTCAACTTGCCTCATTGATATTCAGCTTTTTTATCTTATCAAACTCATTAAACAAGCTAGATATCAAGAGAATCTGACTCGAAGCCAAATCTCACAAGTTCAGTTCACCACTTGCCTTGAATGGCATTCACATTGGTTACTGGGTGTCTGCAACTCAAGGCATGCCCCATGGCCATCGACACACACTGCAAGGCCAGATGGACTGGCATCCAATATGTACCAGCCTCTAGAAACCCTTATTACGCATCTCTGATTCATTTACAGTATGATTCAGCACTTTAATCTACACCAGCAACTATCATTGTAATGCTGCAGAAAGGACACTATGCTCTTAGGGACACCTACCCAGCTCATGGACTGGTTCAGATTGCATCTCCAGGCTCTTTATTCTCTGTTATAGCATTTACTCACTCTAAGTCTACCTAAATTCTCATGCCTTGCATTACCTCACCTTATCTTTTTGTAATTTTCCCACTCAGCCAGAGAAATAAGGCTCACGTTGCTTTTGTCTTGCCTTGCTGTTTAGCACAGACACAAATGGAGAAAGATTGTTATGGTTGTCAGCAGGTCTCAGTCAAGTCAAGGGGGATAGCCTTTAGGCAAATTGTCCCAGCACTGTAAGACAAGGGCGATCTCTGAAACCTGTCTAAGTGCTTGAAAATGTTCAGTCAGCCACTCAGGGCAATGAAAGTTGGGATGATCTCCACATAAGGAGTGAGGAACTGAGTGTTAGGTAGCTCACAGCAATCTTGAGTCTTTTTTTGCCATGCTGTGTCTTGTTTCCCCCTGGAATGAGAGAGACAGAGAGAAAGAGGGAGACAGGATTGAGGGAGATGGATAAAACTAAGAACTGTGGAGGTTGGAAATCTGAAATAAAACCACAAAAGTTTTATGGGATATTTGGCTAGCAATAGAGTTACTTTGGTGCAGTTAGGAAAGTGTCCTGAGTCAGTGAGTAAGCAATGCTGAGGGTATGCAGGGTTTATGCTGTTCAGCTTTGGGTTGGGTGAAAGTGAATGAGGGGAAATATTGGGGGCATTAGTGACAGTGATGGAGCATGAGTCTTTGTGGGAAGTATGTACGGTTGCAGAGGCTGAGTGAGGGAGCGGTATCTGAGGGAAGACGATGACACTTTTGCTGGCAGAGTGGAGAAGGTCATTGATATTCTTCCTACATTGCTGTGCATTGTTGTGTATTCTCCAGTTGAACTGAAACTGTATTAACCTGAATGGCAAACTTGGGATCAGACATGTATGGTCTGATGTTGTGATCTCCCTCCTGCTCTGGGGAAGAGGAAGTCCCATTTCTGCATCATCCCATTCAGCAAAACTTCCAGGTCCCTGCCTGCCATATCTGCAAGGCAGCTCTGGATTGATAATGCTTGTCCAAGTGCACATTGGGCTTTTAAAGATGATGCAGGTGAAAGGGATGCTGGTAATGTTTGGGATATCCATTAAGATGTGAGTTTTTCTGAGATTAACATGTGGTAAGATGGGACTAGAATCTACCATGATGGTTGAAATCCAGAAATTGCTGTCATGGATTCTAGGTATTTTCTAACCAGTCTGTTCAGAGATGTTGGCGTTGAACCTGGGTGTCCTGGCTCAGAGGTATGGGCATTACCACTGCCCCACAGGAGCCCGGTGCTTCCCTTGTTATTCACAGTTTTGTAGTGTATAGTTGATAAGAAATCACTGAACTGTTGAGAAATTCTCCATTTACACAGTCATTCAAATGGCATGAATGGATGTAACTGAATTTTTAATGGTCACTAACTGCATAATTACTGCTGAACAGCCTCATTTACTGACCTTGAGAAACTAATTTCATATCTATACAATGTCAAATTTCTCCATTATGATAAAAACATTCACATTTTTATTATAAAATCAACTTATAAGAACTTTCTATTGGTTCAGATCATATCTTAATTTTATGTTCCCCTGTAAAATGTTGCATATAGGAGAAAAGTTCAGTGAATTCTACTTTGTGGCTGTCAGTGAGACACTTCAATATGATTGGCCATTTACTCTGCTTGACAGTATCACAGCAATGTGGCTGGATTCCTGGAGATTCCTCAACACAACTAAGAAATCCACAAAAACAAAGATCACTATGCACCAGGAGGCAACTTTCTTTGAGGTCAGCAATGGGCACCATCACCACAACGTAGCCTCAAACTCTGGGTTGCTAATTCAATATGGTAAAATGGCCTTTCTCAGCTGAAACCATTGACTTGTGCTAGCTGAACAGACGAGCAAGATGTGGCTTGGTTTCTGTGTGATGGTAAGTCTAGTATGTGAACTGTCAGTAAGGCTGGAAATCATTGGTGAACATTGCTGTTAGGAGTAATTCAACAGGCACCGCACTGTGATGATAGTAAATTAATGAAATGGCAATTGCAGTCCAACTCATCCTTGTTGCTGTGAACAATCCATTTCAGTCCCTTCTCCTCCCCTTATATCTAAATTAATCAACATATCGTTGTATTTCTTTCTCTTCCATATTTCTATCTAGTTTTCTGTTAAATGCAACTATACTATTCATCCTAACTATTTCCTAATGTGCTGGGTTCGTCAATGTCCTCACTCTCTGTGTAAAGATGTTTTTCTTGAATACTGTTGTGAGATGAATTCTTATCACCACTCATCACAGTGTAGGATCAATCCACTAGATTTGCTGCCACTATCCTCATTTCTGTTAGGGATCTACGGAGTCTGCTCAGTCCAGTTTGGTCGAGGAATTATTTGGTAGGCTAATGAGAAGAGGCTCTTGTTTTCAACAAAGCATGCATGACTATGACTAGCTACAAGCCATGATAGACGCTATTACGGAGAACACAAAGGAGACCTCAATGTCAGGGTCTCCCTCCTTTTGAATTTCATAATTGACTACCTCCTGAGTCCAGGTACATCATCACTTTGGGCAGAGCTTCGTGCTCTCCTTGGCATTATCCCTTTCATATCCTAACACCTTAATGGGATAGATTCATTGGTACACAAGAAATAGCAACAGGAGTTAATGAATTGAGACTGTTGTGCCATCCAATGTTATCATGTTTGATTGATAACTATCTTATAATCCTCCTTCGCATCTCAGCCATAAGTTGAACAGTTCTCTACTTTAATCTAACAAATGATTCCAAATCTGCCAGGTCATGCCCTGCCCTTAATTGCATAGAGAAAAAGGCTATAGCATGTTATGAGGCTTTTCTGGTAAGAACAATCTTAGCCACAGTGAATCTGCATGTTGCACATCCCTTCAATTATACAAGTCACCTGTAATATCAGGGTGATGCCAGGTGGGAAGAGTGGCTTTAACATAGCTGTTTTTTGTCTTTGTCATTGAAAGTAGAAATTGAAATTATCCAAGAGAACGATGGGATCTTGCTGAGATGAGTCAATGGGCCAAGGAGTGGCAGATGGAGTTTAATTTAGATATATCTGAGGTGCTGCATTTTGGAAAGGCAAATCAGGGCAGGACTTAAACACTTAATGGTAAAGTTCTGCGAAGTGTTGCTGAACAAAGAGACCTTGGAGTGCAGGTTCATAGTTCCTTGAAAATGGAGTTGCACCTAGATAGGATAATGAAGAAAGTGTTTGGTATGCTTCCCTTTATTGGTCAGTGCATTGAGTGTAGGAGTTGGGAGGTCATGTTGTGGCTGTACAGGACATTGGTTAGGCCACTTTTGCAATACTGCATGCTATTCTGGTCTCCCTGCTATGGGAAGGACGTTGTGAAACTTGAAAGGGTTCAGAAAAGATTTACAAGAATGTTGCTGGAGTTGGAGGGTTTAAGCTACAGGGAGAGGCTGAATAGGCTGGGGTTATTTACCCTGGAGTGCCAGAGGCTGAGCAGTGACCTCATAGAGATTTATAAAATCATAAGAGGCATGGATAGTGTAAATAGACAAGGCCTTTTACCCCGGGTGGTGGAGTTAAAAACTAGAGGACATAGGTTTAAGGTGAGAGAGGAAAGATTTAAAAGGTATCTAAGGGGTAACATTTTCACATGGAGTGTGGTGTGTGTATGGAATGAGTTGCCAGAGGAAGTGGTGGAGGCTGGTATAATTACTATATTTAAAAGGCATCTGGATGGGTATATGAATAGGAAGGGTTTAGAGGGATCTAGGCCAAATGCTGGTAAATGAGACTAGATTAATTTAGGATATCCGGTCGGCATGGAGTTCGACTGCAGAGTCCAACTCCATCTCTGTGACCCTATGACTCTTAAGTTGCTGATTTATTGATAATGATAATATATTCTGTTGAGTCTCATAAGGAATACAACACAAGAACAGACTGCTTCGCTCAACCAATTCACACTAATGTTTATGCTCCACCTCAGCCTCCATCCCATCTTTCGTCATCTAAATTTATCATCACAGCTCTCTATTCTCTCCTCAATTATGTTATCTCTCCTCTACTAAAATGCATCTATGTTGAGTACTCTTACATGTAGTTAGTTCCACATTCTCATCAGTCAGTTGTTTCTTCTGAAATTCCTATTTGATTTCTTGGTGACTATATGTTGGAGGTCTCCGGTTTCAGTACCAACACACCTCCCTGACCCCCAAACAAGTTCAAACACTCCCTCTGTGTCTACTCTATTAAAATGTTTTATTATTTTAAAGATTTCCATTAGTTACCCCTCAGCCAAAAAGCAACTCATCCCGTTCATCTTCTCCAATGGGTATAATCGGACAGAGTGGTAATTTAGTGACTATTCTGAATCTATGTATTATAATGTAAATTGTGAACACTTTTTTGTTACTTCAGAGTCAATAACAAATTATTTGTCATCATTATAAATGCAACACAAACTTTAAGCTACTAATGGAGGGAATTTTAACTCTTGTTCACATGGTGGGAAACCTGCAAAATTCTGAAGAATTGAGAGTTTACATCCATCCAATAATGCCCATTGGCATCAATAAAGTGCAAAATTGCCACAGGAGCAGATGTAATAAAGCATCGTACTCAATCCTGCTAGTTTATTGTTTGATGTGATAGCTTAAAATCATCCCGTTTATCTTTTTACAATGATGAATGGGAACATAGAAGATAGGAGTGGAAGTAGGCCATTCTACCCATCGAGGCTGCTTCACTATTCTTTATGATCATGTCTAATCATCACACACAATACCCGAACTCCGCCCTCCCCCATATCCCCTGATCCCTTTAGTCACAAAAGCTATGTCTATTTCCTTCTTGAAAACGTATAAAGTTTTGGTCTCAATAATAACAAAGAAGATGCTGGAAAAGCTCAGCAGGTCTGGCAGCATCTGTGAAGAAAAAATCAGTGTTAATGTTTCAGGTCAGGTGACCCTTCTGTTTTTATTCCTGATTTACAGCATCTGCAGTTCCTTCAGTTTTTATAAAGTTTTGGCCTCAACTACTTTCTGTGATAATGAATTCCATAGTTTCATTTGGCTGTTAAAAGATCACAGGGGCTCTATATCAGAAAGATGTATGCATCGCTTAGACCTTTAGCCCTTTTAGACAGAAGAAATCTCAATCAGCAAACAGAAGCTGTTTGTAATTATTAACATGTTAGGTACTGCTACAAATTAATGAGGAAGATAAAAAAATAGATTTTTTTAAAATTAATTGAAACACTATGCTCTTTCAGACCTTTTGTGCCCTATTATCAGTGATCAGAAGACAACGGTAAAACTGAGGTGATCAGCCAGCCATCAATGAGTGATGCTATGAGTCTTATCATTGGAAACGTTGAGAGATTAAAGCAGAAAGCAGACATCAGATGTGTATGCCAGTTTATATGCAAATTGAATAATTTACAATCCATGGCATAAACTAAGGTTACTAACTAAGTAGCAAAATTAAGTTGCATTTTGCAGGTATTTTCATAAAAGTGAAATGACGTTACATGATGCTGATACGTTTGAGGTTGATGTTCGCATCAAACATAGAGATACACAACATGGAGAGAGGCCATTTGGTAACCCAATGTCTGTTAGAGTCATAGAGTCATACTGCATGGAAACAGACTCTTAGGTCCAACTCATCCTTGCCGACTAGATATCCTAAACTAATCTACTCCCATTTGCCAGCATTTGGCCAACATCCCTCTAAATCCTTCCTATTCATGTGCCCATCCACGTACCTTTTAAATGTTGTAACTGTCTCAGCCTCCACCACCTCCTCTTGCAGCTCATTCCATACACGCACCACCTTCTGCGTGAAAAAAATACTCCTCAGGTCCCTTTTAAATCTTTCCCCTCTTACCTTAAACCTAGGCCCTCTAGTTTTGGACTCCCATACTCTGAGAAAAACGAACTTGACCAAACATCCTATCCATGCCCCTTGTGATTTTATAAACCCTAGCTCTTTGAAAGACATATCCAGTAAGTTCCACACTTCCTGTTCTTTCCCACAGTCCCGCACAGTTATTTTTCAAGTATTTATCTGATTCCCTTCCACTTTTCGTGTTCATCTCCCAGATCATTGCAGAATGCTTCAAAAACAATCCACTTCATCATTAGATAACAAGGTGTAGAGCTGGATGAACACAGCAGGCCAAGCAGCATCAGAGGAGCAGGAAAGCTGACGTTTTGGGTCTGGACCCACTTCATCATTGATTGGGAACTAGTGACCATGAGAGTCTAAAAGAGTAATCTCTTTATCCTGAAGTCTGGTTTTTCCTTTAGCAATTAACTAAACATCGCTGTTTTAGTTAAGAGAAGTTAAGTTTTATTAAAGCCTTGATTTAGGGCTTTATAAACTCCACAAGAAGCTGTATCCAGTTGATCATTGGCTGTTTAATTTTAATTTTTTGAAGCTTGAGTCAATTGTTTCTATGAAGTGTAAATAGGTCTCCTGCAAAGGCGCCTTGGTTTGAATGGGAGTTGATGAGTGAGAGTCTTAAGGGGCTTTTTTTTAATCTGAAGTTTAGTTTTTCTTTTAATTTACAACTAAGTAGACATTACAGTTTAAGTTAAGAGAAGTTCAGTTGTATTGCAGTCTTAGTTCAGGGATTTTTCAGCTCTAAGAGAAGATATGGCTAGGTAATTGATGGCTGGTTTAATCCATTTTTAAACTTGAACTTACTATTTCCAGGAAGTCCTCCCTCAGTATTGCCTTGTCTGCACTGAATGTTGCTTTGTTTATATGTATGTACAGTAGGGGTATTATAATCCCAGTTAATGTTACTGTTGGACGAGTCACATCTCAGAATGAAATCTAGCTTGATCGATCACATTTTTTGTTTTTTTAATTAATGTGGTAGTTTTTCATTGACACATAAGCACACAATGCCACAGATTTGGTTTTAACGAGGAAACACTAACTATTGCACAAAACTCAGAAAAATAAATAAAACAAACCAAGATATCTCTATGTAGCACAGTTTAAAAGATTTCAGTCACTCAACAGAACAAAATCTATCTACTCATCAGCGCTGTCTCTTCAAGTTTAATTAAAATGAATGGAGAAATTTTGCTTCTGCCAAACAGAACTGTTCTTTTCCTCCTCTGTTCTGATACTATGGCTGTGAAGTCTTTTCCTTGAACTCTCAGATTTGAATAACCATTGCAGATGTCTAACCAAACACATATTTTGTTTACATAACCTTTCAGTTAAAATTGTCTCTACTTCAAATATGTAACCTAGATTATTGTTTTACTAATCCTTCCTGTATGGCTGATACACATGAAATAAAGAGAAGACCACTATAGGATAGGTAATTAAAAGCCCAGCCAAGTAAGCTTACATGTTCAATGTTACTAACAAATCAGCTTCCACTGTCCTTTCAGGCAGTGCATTAAAGTTCATTAGAGAAAAGTGAGAGAGATGAAAAACAAATGAATGAGTATTTGCATTTTCACATTATTAAAACTAATCGTATCCGGGTAAATACAATGCTGCCAAGTATTACACAAGGGGACTCTCTTTCTATCTGAATGATGGAGGCTGTGTGGTGCAGAGGGAATGTCCCCGTCTATAGGTAAATTCTGGGATACAATCCCATTCCAGGGCTTGACACTAAAGAAGATGTTAGGGGGGTCTGGCCTAGCAGGTTGTTTGTCAACTTGTGAATGCTGCTTAAGGAGCAGGAAAGTTTCATAATCAGCTGAAAGATGTGTTCGCCAAAACACAATAACCTCCCCATGTTAAAGGACTTCACATATAATCTCTAGCCATGGTCTCCTTAGTAAATAAACTCCTTGCTTCAAGCGACTGTCAGAGACAGATATTTGGATGGCAACTTGAACCTTTCCATTTCAGGATTTTAAAAATATCCATAGAATCATCAGACTAAAGTCTGTGTAAAAGGTCCAATATCATGCGTATTGCTGGATTGGACTGTTTTCCGAGAACTAGCTCTCTTTCCATAACATCTTATAGAGTCTTTGCAAACAATGGTTATCCTAACAGCTTCATCCACTGATTCCTGGCAAATAAGCAACACCAAGAAGACACTGTATGCCCCAACACACTGGCCACCCTACCCTATGTTAGAAACACATCAAAACTGACTGCAAGACTCCTCTTTATAAGGATAGCATACAAACCAACAGCCACACTTTGCCAGTTACTCTCAAAGACGAAAGACACCATACCCACAATGAGCAGGGCAAACGTGATATATAAAATACCATTCAGCAACTGTGAGAAACACTACATAGGATAGACAGGCAGGAAACTCGCCACCAGGATACACAAACACCATTGTAGCAAAACGACACGATTAACTCTCCCTCATTTCAATACACTCTGACATAGAAGGACGTCAGTTTGACTGGGACAAAGTTACAGTAGTAGGACAAACGAGAATGCAGCAGAATATAGATAGATTGGAGAGTTGGGCGGAGAAATGGCCGATGGAGTTCAATCCAGGCAAATGCGAGGTGATGCATTTTGGAAGATCCAATTCAAGAGCGAACTATGTGGTAAATGGAAAAGCCCTGGGGAACATTGATGCACAGAGAGATCTGGGTGTTCAGGTCCATTGTACCCTGAAGGTGGCAACGCAGGTCGATAGAGTGGTCAAGAAGGCATACGGCATGCTTTCATTCATCAGACGGGTTATTGAGTACAAGAGTTGGCAGGTCATGTTGCAGTTGTATAGGACTTTGGTTTGACCACATTTGGAATACTGCATACAGTTCTGGTTGCACATTACCAAAAGGATGTAGATGCTTTGGAGGGGGTGCAGAGGAGGTTCACCAGGATGTTGTCTGGTATGGAGGGCGCTAGCTATGAAGAGAGGTTGAGTAGATTAGGATTATTTACATTAGAAAGACGGAGGTTGAGGGGGGACCTGATTGAGGTCTGCAAAATCATGAGAGGTATAGACAGGGTAGATAGCAAGAAGCTTTTTCCCAGAGTGGGGGACTCAATTACTAGGGGTCACGATTTCAAGGTGAGAGGGGAAAAGTTTAAGGAAGATATGCGTGGAAAGTTCTTTATGCAGAGGGTGGTGGGTGCTTGGAACGCATTGCCAGCGGAGGTGGTAGAGGCAGGCACGATAGCGTCATTTAAAATGTATCTAGACAGATACATGAATGGGCAGGGAGCAGAGGGATACAGATCCTTGGAAAATAGGCAACAGGTTTAGATAGAGGATCTGGATTGGCGCAGGCTTGGAGGGCCCAAGGGCCTGTTTCTGTGCTATAATTTTCTTTGTTCTTTGTTCTTTGAGACAAAGACAAGCACGAGAATTCCTGGAGGCCTGGTTTTCAACCACCAATGCAATTAACAAACATGTTGAAATAGACCCCATCTACATACCACTATGATACAAAACTAGAAACAAGGCTACCCACCATGACAGACTGGACCATATAAATTCAGAGCAGGACAGAACAACAGTGCTTCAACGGAGGCTACACAACACTGACGATGTCACTAGAAGGGAGATGAAATGTTTGCATGAAAACCAGTCAGCTCAGCGAAACAACCAATAACTCCAACCGCAACCCAAAATACAGATTTCGTTAAAACATTAAACCATAATATCCATCTCTTAAATACTAGTCAGATTTTTCCATGCTGCTTTTAATTTCTCAAGGAGACAATGATGTCTAGGCACATGAACATGATTCACATCTTCCAAGATGCAATCATTTATACCATGGCACTTGAGAATATAACTTCCATAATATATTCACCTGAAAGATGTCTAGAGAGTATGAATTGCTTTCGACACTAATTGTTGCTTGCACTTGGTTGTTAGCTTCAGAAGTTATAGAAAGAAAACAGTTCCAGATGGCAAGCAATCCAAAATGCGTCTTTTGAGTCAATGGTTAGACATTGAGTTGTGACCTTATGGTGACAGCCCCAAAGTGCAAATTATCAGGAGGCATGGTTTTAATTAGTTACTTCCTCCAAGGTACAGTTGTGTGATATTTCTAAATTAACACACAAATGTCCTCCCCTGTCATTGTGCAATTCCATAATTATTTCATAAATGAATGAAAGAACTTCACTGACAGCTGTGGTTAATGTCTGACCTGTGAGGTAACTGTCTTTGAGGCTTTCAAACGGTAAAGTAAAGTCAAAACATTTAAGTTGCAAACATCTCTACTCAGTACTGCTTTCGTTGAGAGTATTAATTAATTTCAGCCACGTTCAGTTTTACCTTTTCCTGAGGCTCACTGGTGAAACCTGAAAAGAATAAAACACTGAAATAAAAGGTAAAATACATTGGTGGGTTTTCTTCAAATACTTTCACTGTAATGGGTACGGGCAAAGACCATTAGAAAATTAGTGAATTGCTCCTCACAAAAGCCAGTGCAGCCTTGACAGAATGATTGGCAATTTTCTGCATTGTACTATGCTATGAAAACGCTTTTTGAATGAGTTAAGCGAAATGTGTACTTATCTCAACAGTTTTCAGACAGCAGTGGACAGCAAAGTGGATCTGAGTAAGTAACATTAAAGAAAGCATTTATATATGCATTTCAATTGAGCTAAGCCCATCAAGGACAGTAAAGAAGGCAGGGGCAGAAACTAATGGCCAAAAATTTAAAACGTAGAAAAGGTGTTTCAGTTATAAATCTTGTGGACAGGAGAAGATAACAAAAAGGAAGGATAGTTGTAGATAAGGGAGGTCTGTATAAAGGCCAGAAGATTGATTATGGGGGATTCAATTATCCAGTTACTGACTGCTGTGGAGAGGTAAATAGGGAATGTAAATTTTTGAAAGCTTGTGCATTTGTTACATTATTGAATGACTAAAAAAAAAATCTGATTTTTCTTTCAAGTTCATCATCGGAGAGTTGTGGAACATTTAAAATCCGGGAACTGAAATATTCAAGAAACAGGTTACATTGCCATAATTGAACAGTGTCACAGGAAATTCAAAAGAATTAGTCAAGTAGTGAAGGTTAAGTTGCTTTCTTTGGGATTTGGAGCAGCCTGAGCAGCAAATGGAAATGCTTACCATCAAGAATCTGGTAGGAGGGAGGACTGAGCAACTAAAAAAATCATAAATAACTTCATCAGAGTCATAGAGTCATAGAGTTGTACAGCATGGAAACAGACCCTTTGGTCCAACATGTCCATGTTGACCACATATCCTAGATAAATCTAGTACCATTTGCCAGTATTTGGCCCATATCCCTCTAAACCCTTCCTATTCATGTACCCATCCAGATGCCTTCTAAATGTTGTAATTGTATCTGCATCCATCACCTCCTCTGGCAGCTCATTAGTACATGCATCATCCTCTGCCTGAAAATGTTGCCCCTTCGGCCCCTTTTAAATCTTTCCCCTCTCACCTTAAACCTATGCCCTCTAGTTTTGGACTCCCCTACCCTGGGAAAAAAGACCTTGTCTATCCACCTTACCTATGTCCCTCATGGTTATATAAACATGTATAAGGTCACCTCTCAACCTCCGAAGTTCCAGGTAAAGTAGCAACTAGCCTTTTCAGCGTATCCCTAAAGCTCAAACTCTCTAATCCTGGGCAACATCCTTGTAATTCTTTTCTGCGCCCATTCAAGTTTCACAACATAATTCCAATAGCAGGGAGACCAGGGCTGAACGCAACATTCCAAAAGTGGCCTAACCTTCATCCTGCATAGCCGCAACATCCCAACTCCTATTTTCAATGCACTGACAAATAAAGGCAAGTGTACCAAACACCTTCTTCACTACCCTGTCTACCTCTGACTTAAAATTCGATCAAAGAGTAAATGTCAAATTTTCATAAGCATTATGTACCTAATTTATGGGATCAAAGCCTAATGAGTTAAAATAATTTTCTGCTGAAACATTTTTGTTTTTGAAGAAACGTAAGAAAAGGATGAGAGACTGAAGAAGTGCATACAGGTCATTCATCCATCTCTTGATGGTTTGCGTGATATTGGGCTATTCAATGTTTACAGCAATAATGGCAGGAATCTTCCGTCCTGTTGTGGTGGTTTTGGTGCTGAAGAGTTTGGGAGAGTATTGGAAAGCTCTATCAGGATAGCTCACAGAAGTTGTCCCACTCCCAGGTGTGTTCCCAGACACAGATCTCTGAGGGAATTGGTAGCCATGGGCACATTATCAATCCAGGTAAGGCCTTAATGAAAGCTAAATATCCCATGCCAAATTAGCTTTCTATGCATCAGACCAGGCCCCCAGTGCGTAGGGAGCCTGGCGATCACTTGAAAGTACCCCTCCCACCTCCCACCCCCCACAACATCCCCGCACCCCCCCGCCCCCCACCTCACCAGCTGCAGGTTGGAGATTGAACACTCCTCTCAAACCTCCAGTGACAAGGCTGTAAAGCTGAATCTCTGGATATAATCTTTCCTGTGAAGGAACTTTCCTCCTTTACACTGATGGACCAAACATCTTTGAGCCTTCAAATTTTTTAGAAGTTCTGCAGGCATTCAAGAGCACATTTACTTTGAGGAGGCACATTTGTTGTGTTTAATCAGACTGTCAGCATGTCAGTACAGATTCATGTTTTTGGTATCGTCACTGCATTATAGCACATGACCTGAGATCTCACATGCTATTTACCTTAAATCAATCGAAGCCTGATTCTCTATTAATAGCATGCTCTTCTGTTATAAGTTAATAGCATGATATTAACCCATATATCTGGTGAATGCAATGTTTGTATATATTGGTTAGTTATAACTCCGGCTGACTTTGATAAGACCCTTGACATGACTGGCCAGACCTTTGACCACTGTATTTGCAGTTCCCTGGCTGATGGCTTGTGATTATTCTGACTGCTTGTGATATCCCTACAGGTCTGATCGTTGCCCACTCCCTGCACTGTGTGGTGGGACAGATCCTCTGACTGTAAGCAATTCATACGGTCAACTGGCCATGACTGAGCCACTGGACTGTGTGTGTGTACTCTGGCTGTGATTGACAATACCAGACTTGCCTGGCACAAAGCAGCACCCATTGACTGAATGAAGATGAGCTTTTATCAGTTTCTGACATGGCCATTTGGTTGAAAAGATGTGCAGTGTGTTTCTCATGTGGGCAGATGGCTATTGATGTATGTGTTAAACTGATCACTCAGTGTTCTGGGCCTTCCCTGGACAGATTCCTAATGGCAAGCAGGCTGTCTGTGTGTCTGTGCAAATGAGGACCTTGACATGACAGTACTGGGAACGTTCAGCTCTGGCCACAGCACCAAAGTGCTAACTACCATGGCACACAAGGCTCACACATGCAGTAGTGAGCATGCCAGTAGGCTTCAGTGAGTGGATGCGAAGAGAAGAAGCTAGGAGAGAGACAGCATGGCCCAATGCTTGAGCTGCTTGCCTGTCCACACATGCAAAGTGTCCTTGCAGAAGCCTTTCAATGCCAGTTGCCAATGTGCCCTGTATTGCAGTCTATGCTTTGTGAGTGACCTGCAAGTTTGTCAGAGACATGCCATGACACTTCTGAGAGTTTTGCAAATCCCATTGTCTGTGGACAAACTGTGTGTATGGCTGGTGCTCATGGATTGTGCCCTGAGAAGCTGTTTGCATCCTTATTGTTCAACATGGAGGTCGTCAGAGCATGTTGGGACCTAAATTTGCCAGGTGCTCATTCTGATTTCTACATTGAGTTTTCTCAACATCGAGCTTTTTTTGGTAAAATAGGAAGGACGAATACTAATGAAGGGAGTTGGACCATCGACTTAACGTTTACCCCCTTAATCGGTAACTCACCGTCATGAATAAAAGATGGAGCAAAATGCTCCTGACATGGATTCAGCATTGCTGGACCTCTCATCACAAATATTGCCATACGTCACATTGCTCAGACCTCACCCTGAGTTTCTCCATTTTTGTCTCACAAATATTATTATATAAAATATAAAGGACAAAAAGTTGGGGAATTTTCATATCTGTCAATTTCCATTATCCACCAGGAAAACCTTCTCCATTACATTAGAAAATGGAGCTTTATTGTTTGCGTAAGAGTTAAAGAAAAGATTTTTCCGGATAATACAAACATAGATCACTGAAAATGAACCATATGATATGAAATATTTGTCAAAACTTTAACATTGTTTTATTTAAGTTGGATGTTATAGGTTTGCCTTGGGGTGGCACGGTGGCTCAGTGGTTAGCACTGCTGCCTCATAGCACCAGGGACCTGGGTTTGATTCCACCCTCAGGTGACTGTCTGTGGAGTTTGCATGGGTCTGCATGAGTTTCCACCAGACGCTCTCACAGTCCAAAGATGTGCAGGTTAGGTAGGTTGGCCATGTTAAATTGCCCAAAGCGTCCAGGCGTGTGTAACTTATGTGGATTAGATATGGGACATGTAGGGTTACAGGAAAAAGGGTAGGGGAATGGATCTGGGTGGGATGATCTTTGGAGGGGCGGTGCAGACTCATTGGGCCGATTGGCCTGTTTCAACACTGTAGGGGATTCTATGAGTTGGATTTCTAGAGGTGATGGAGGAGAATCTGTACCATAAAGAAAATGTTCACCACAAGATGAAAGCAAAGAAAGAGTAAAATCTAAAAAAATGCCAACATTGAAGTGATGTTGTTTTCTTCTTTGATTTCCTTTTTGTCTTTTTCTACACTTTCCTCCACTTGGTTTCAGCAACAAACTTCACTTAAAATTGCAAAGGTGGCATTTACTAGCGTGACAGAAGCGTGAGGCTGTAACCACACAATGACAGGAATCTGTGCAAGCTTTCTGTTAAATCTGAACAGCTTAGTGAGCATGAACTGGCCACTGGAAATACAGGCTTAGTTGTGGTTGTAATGATGGCAAAGCTGTCAGTATTCACCATCATTGCAACTGTGAAAACTGACAGAAACTTCTGATGTTTGCAGGTTCATTGTCAAATGCAGGAATTCAGTAGTTGCTGTCAATGATTCCCTGCTCTCCCACACTGTGCAATGCTGAAGTCCCTGAAGATGAAATCTTTAGATCCCTGGAAACTTCCACGCTGTAGCAACATTGAAAAAACTTGTGCCTTCTAAATGAAGTCTGACTGGGACTTTAATGACATGCTAACTCATACTAACTGCTTAAAATTTCATTGAACCTGAATGGCTAATTTTGTACCCGTATTGAGGACAGGGTTGAGATAATAGGGACAGCTCCCCTTTTTTTCACCTCTGTCTTTGGTCAGTTAAGGTGCATTTTTAAAGGAAGAGATGTTTTAATCCTGGCATTGTATAACTGTCAACAGATAATTGACAAGTTTTCTTGGGTAAGGTTTAAAAAGATAAATGTTTTTGATTCAACACCTGAAGGTATTTGCCACTACATCCACCCTTGCACACATGCAAGCACGTACACAAGGGAAGAAATTGTATTTATAAAGTTTGCCATGCATTTAGCTCTTAAAATTTCTCTGTGGCACCAATTTTTCCCCTTTCATGAAATATTGTAGGCCTTCACTTTATTTTTTCCACTGAAGAAGAGTCCGCAGGCTTTGAAAGATGAATTTGTTGTAATTTGTTGTCTATAGTAGCAGAATCAAGATACAATCGAAATCTTACAATGAAACCCTGGTTTGGTTCCTCAAACAAAGAGGTAAGGCTAGACCTACTTCTCTGCCTACTGATAGTTCTTAGTCAGTGTCTTGTCTTTTGCTGGTCTGGATCATTTTCTCGATCCATAAATGTGCCTTATTAAATGTCCTTCTGCGAAACCTATAAGTTTCTGTCATGTGATCAGAATGATCCTGTCCAGTGTACTCTCAAATGATTTCTGACATCTAGGCCATTGTCAAAAGGGTCCAAGTTTCACCTATTCACATATTATCATGGTAGAAAAGAGTTTTGTCACATCCATGCTCTGGAAATTACCTCCAAAGCTAAAAAGCCAACGAGCAATATTGTGAAAACAGTTTCTTTAATTATTTGGAGAATGGCAACCATTAACCATAGGAAAACCCTATTGCATTTTAACAACTTCTTAAAGATATGTCCTGAAAGTTAAGTTGATTCTTAATGACATTGTGGTTAGCTGAGTTGCCTTGTGCAGTTCCGTATCTCTATTCTGTTCTAAACTAATGCCCAATTTATATTACCTAGGTCCATGTTGCTTGTGTGTGATATCAGTAATAATTCCATTATAATTTAAAAACAGCCTTAGAATATCTTTTTTTTTTAAATTTGTTGAAAGTACTTCTCAACTTTTAAGTGTTTTAATCACAAGTGTCTATGCCAAACTATTTTTTATTCTATGTACCAATCATAAAATAATGGATCATTAGTCCTTTTATGTTCAGGTTATCTTTCTGAGAATCGTTTATCTTCATTCTTTCATTGGATGTGGGGTTTGCTGGCAAATCCAGCATTTGGTGGCCATCCCTAATTGCCTTTAATTTCAGAGGCGCTTCAAAGTCAACCACATTGCATTGGATTCACATGTAGATTACATACAAAACAACAGATTTCCTTCCCTAGAGGACACCAGTGAACAAAATAGGTTCTTACAGCAATCAATCTCAGTTTCACCCTCAAAGACAAATAACTGTAGATGCTGGAATCCAAGGTAGACAAACAGGAGGCTGGAAGAACACAGCAGGCCAGGCAAAATCTGGAGGAAAGGAGCAGTCAACGTTTCGGGTGTTACCCTTCTTCAAGACTGGATGTGGGGTTCGGGGGAGCTGCAGATAAAGGTGGGGGGGAAGGGGTGGAGGTGGAGCGGTGGTGATAGGTGGACAATGGTGGTAGGTATGACCTGATTGGTTGATGGGAGGGATGAATCTGGTTGGTGGCTGGAAAGGAGGGTCAGAAGGTGGAATGGAAGGGAAGGGGTGGGCCTGGAGGTGAAGCCAAGGGATGGGATAGGAAGGTTGTTTGAAATTGGAGAACTCAATGTTGAGTCTTCCGGTCTGTAAGGTGCCCAGGCAGACGATAAGGTGTTGTTCTTCAAATTTGCGTTCCGAGTCACTGCGATACTGGAGGAGGCCGAGGACAAAGGGAGGGGGGGTGGTGGCGTTCCCATTTTCCACCCAGCAGCAGGAATCTCAAATGGAGGGCTCTCTATGCAGGAGTCCTTCCTCTTTCCCTCAGGGATCTGGGGGGGAGGGTGTTGCACGCAGCAGTCCCACATAACCTCAAATTGCGGTGGTTCGCGGACTCCCAGCCCGTGGTGCTGTGAAGACCTTGGACCACGTATATACTGGGTGTGGGCGCTTGCAGTCCCTTTTCAGTTATCTTAAAGACCTCCTATGGTGTTTTTGGCTGCAGCCAAACTTCAACCCCATGCTCCTGATCTTTGGGCGCCTGGTGCGGAGGGGAGTGGGCAGGTCGGAGGATCTCCCCGTGGGTCTGCTCCTGGGCCTGGCCAAGCTGGTCAATAACAGGTCCAGGCAGCAGGCCGTGGTGGAGGTTGTTATGGCTGACTGTCTGTCCCTCTTCTGTGGCTACGTTCATGCCCGCGTGTCCCTGGAGAAGGAGCACGCAGTGTCAACCAAAACTCTCGATACCTTTCGGGGAGAGGTGGGGCACCGTAGAGTGTGGAGTGCCTTATCTCCCTCTCCACTTCCATTTTGATTTCATCCTCACTTTATCTTTCTCGTGGGCTTTGCCCCAAAAAGGGGCTCTGCTTGGATACTGATTCTTTGGTCACATGGGTGTTTTTCCTGGTGGTGGTATGTTAATAAGGGCATTTGCACACTTGGTGTGTTTTTTACTGTGTCTCACACCCACACATGCACAACAAGAGTGCTGCAGAAAATAAGCACTCCTGCTGTATGGCAGTAGTGTTGGGGTTTTTTAAAAAAATATATATAACCAGGAGATTAGAATCTCCTCAGTAAAAAGAAAAACCCTAATGTTCTGGTATTGTATTAGAAACTACATTTACTGTTGTGCTTTTCTGTAGCAAATCAATGGCCATGTGTTTAGAACAGTATTCACTTAATGCCAACATATATTCAACTGTTTGTGATTCATTACTGTGCAGCCAGAATAAAACAGGAGTTGGGCTTCTTTTTTTAGGAATTATCATCGGGTGCACAGTTTATCCCATTTGCAAGGTTACAAAATGTGTGAGGTGTGGCCAATTACTGCAATGATTTTTTTCCCCAGAAATGTTGATTAGGATTTTCATGAAGAAGATGATAAATGGAAAAGACTGTGCAGAGCTCTGAAGAAATCTATCATGCTCCCATTCCAGCTGCAAAGAACATAAGAATATCTAAAAAATAATGAGCAAGGGTGCACCATACAATGCCATGAGCCCGCTCCATAGTTTAATACAACCACAGCCGATCCTCTACATTGCTCCACTTTCTTTCTCCCTTTGTCTCTTCATAACCCTTGACTCCTTTTGTATCTGAACATCTATCAATGTATCTGAGTATACTCAATGACCAAACATGAACAACTCTCTAGGATAGAAAATTCCAAAGATCGAGCACCTTCTGAGATGTTATCAACACTAGCCCTAACTAACAAAAGGTACTTTAATAATCTATCCATAGCTATCCATAAAATCCTGCAACAAACATACATCTGCAGAATAAAGGAAAATATATGCCACAAGTGCCACATTTGAAAGGTTAGCTATCACATGTGCTTAGTTCAATTATCATTAGAAAGTAGGAACAAGTAATTTTAGATAATTATGAGTGAATGATTCTGATGCCAACTGGTATTGGTTAGCATGTAAAGGAAAGCTGGGTAGAAAGCAATAACTATTGCCTAATTTTCTACTCTTAGTTTTGCATCCCCAGAGCTGGATATTTATTTGAAAGGGATGAAGTTAGAGGGCTACGGAGATAGAGCTGGAGAGCAGGACAAACTCAATAGCTCTTTCAGGAGCCAGTACAGACATGATGAGTTGAATGGCCTCCTTCTATACTGTAAAATTCTATGATGTATGAAGATGTATCCAACAATCACTGGCTTATAACTTGGAGCTGACTGGAGAGAGTGAATTTATTTAACAATGCGCAACTTGATGCACCTCATTTTCAAAAGGTCATTGATGCAATGGAGATCAGTGAAGAGAAGTTGTGTTGATGTGAAGGTTACTTGTTCAAAATTATGAAAAGAGTTTTATAGAACTGAAGTTATTTTCATTGGAGCAAAGTAGACATAGTGGAGCACATGTTCCCAGTCTTTAAACTGCTGAACAGAATGAATAATTGTGATACTCGAAGATTAACTAATTACAAAATAAGAGGATAAAATAGAAATTCTGAAGTGCTGATGAATGGGATTAGAATAATTAGATGGTTGTTTTTGACTAGCACAGGCTCGATGGGGAGAAGGGCCTTTTTCTGTGCTGTAGACTTCTGTGACTCAATTTTATCGATTTGGCAATCAGCTAACTTTCCAGCATTCTCAGTGCAAAGCCTCTTCAGTGTTGAAAACTCTAGCAACAACTTGCATTTACGTAGCATCTTCTGCATGGTGAAATATTCCAATGCTCATCTCATGAGAGGCATTAGATTAGATTTGACTCTGAACCACAGGAAGAGATATTGACAGAGATAGTCAGAATGTTGATCAAAGGGCAATTAGAAAGTTGAGGTTTAAAGGTGGAAGGAGAGATAGGATGATCTGGGTCGTAAATTCCATACCTTACTGTCAAGGCAGCTTACAGGCATTGGTTGCGGATCAATGAATGAGAGAAGTGCAGAAATTTCAGAGGACAGTAGTAATGGAGGAGGTTATAGAGATGGGGAGTAGGTGGATAAGGCCACACAGGGATGAGAAACAAGAATGAGAAGTGTGAGATCAAATGTGAGATTACTGCTAAATATGTATAAATTTCCCACAATTTTCTGCAATGGAAATGAATGAATAGATAATAATGATGATCATGTTTGAGTTTCCAATGTCCCCTCTCAGCTGGTAAGTCCCCTGCCAGATAGATACACTTTTATTAAAATTTAATATAAGTTCCGTCCCTACAGCTTATCATTGTACAGAATAGGCTCCCATCAAAAATAATTGATATTATGTTGAATAATTCCCTTTAACAGCGTTGGATGAACATCTCATTAAGAATAGGATTAAAGGATATACTGTGTATATTCTAGAATGATTGACTGCTTCATGGAACACTGTGAATCTGAGCTTATCATCTTTCTTAACTAAAATGAACTTCTACAACATTAGCACTTTTCAACAAATTGATCCATTTTCAATGAGTATCTTTCTGAAACTAAATTGCTAGAGGTTAAATTAAAAATAATACATAAATTTTGAAGTAATACTGTCCAGTCACAATGACTGTTTTATCTCTGACCTTTTCACATAACTGTTCTGCTGTAATTTACGTATGCACCTCTGGCACTTTGTTACATTCAGATTCTCTTCATCCAAGTGAACTTTCTATGTTGAAATGTATATCACTATGAGGCATGTAAATGACAAATCAAAGTAACACAACAGGCCTTCCAAAGAAAGCATTTCTCTCCAGTATCTAACTTATCCAAATTACCCAGGCATCATCTCCATTAGAATACTAGATAGCCACTCATTCAAATGAGTTGAATTTCTATTGAGTGTGATGTCTTAGATTCACAATTGCTACTTGGAAAAATGCAATGAAAAATCCAAATAAACGAAAACATTTTGTAATCCATCAACGAACTGAAATGGAAGTAGTTGCAATTGTAATCAAAATGAATAAAAACTTGTGAGTAAACAACTCTATCACCATGTTAAATCCTAAACAAAGTCAAAGTTTCGGGTGGCATGTGCTTTCCATTGTGTTTAGATCATGCAATCAATTTGTACTGTGCACTGATGATTTAAAGATTTACTAACAGGTAGTGTTAGAGTCAATGGTACCCAGAACCTAAAGAGACCAGTAGCCCTTTTCATAAATTCATTATTCATCACTGCACTGTGGAAGCAGGCCATTCAGCCCCTACCGACCCACCAAAGAGTGTTCCATCCAGATCAACCCCCATACCCTTTAACCCGACATTTCCCATGGCTAATCCACTTAGCCTTCATATCCCTGGACACTATGGGAAATTTAGCATGGCCAATCCACTTAACCTGTACATCTTTGGACTGTGGGAGGAAACCCATGCAGGCACAGGGAGAATGTCTGTGTGGGTTTCCTCCTACAGTCCAAAGGTGTAAAGGTTAGGTGGATTGGCCATGGGAGATGCAGATAAACAGGGATAGAGGATGGGTCTGGGTGGTATGCTCTTTGAAGGATCAGTATGGACTTGATGGGCCAAATGGGCAGCTTCCACTGTGTGGGAATCTGTAGATAGAACTTCTCTAAGACAGTACAGCAGTCCTTCTTTACTTCACTGAAAATGTCAGGCTAAATTTTGCGCTCTAGATTCTGTCGTCATTGTCATTGACAATCACTCGCTATGGGTATGATTGTTTACCTAGAAAATTCCGTGTCACTGGTTATGAGTTGTTTGGGTCCTTATGTGGCTGATGAACCCAACCTTAGAAGTGTGTTTCCGACAACACATTTGGTGTGACTACATATTCTGCAACGTGGAATTACTCATTGGCCGTGTGATTACAAGCCACGAGGTGATGACCTAGAAGTATTATTGCCAGACTATTATTCCAAAAACTCAGCTAGTGTTCTGAGAACCCAGGTTCAAATATGACCACAGTGAATTCAATAAAGTCTGAATTGAAGAGTCTAATGATGACTATGAAGCCATTGTCAGGAAAAACCCATCAGGTTCACTCAGGAAAGGAAACTGTCTGGTCTGGCCTGCATGTGACTCCAGGCCCACAGCAATGTTGTTGAATCTTAACTGCCCTCTGGGCAATTAAAAATGAGCAAGAATTGATGGCTTAGCCAGCAATGTCCATATTCGGTGAATACATTTTTACAAAGTAATTTCTTTGGTTCCTCAGATGTGCAATTGCTCCACACCTAAATAAGTTAACATAATTAATAATAAATTAGTCTTAACCAGGATGTATTATAAGTAGCCCCAATGTCCTTACAGCTAGTGAGGAAACAGATCACCAGGGCTCTCACTCCTTACTCATCTTTAGGGTCCTATCACACTCCAGAATGTTAGTCTGTCTCTCTTTCATTAGACGCTGTCAGTCTTGCTGAGTTTCTCCAGCATTTTCTGCTTTATTTCAGATTTTAAGGAACTGCAATATTTCGCTTTTACTTAATGATTTGAACTTGATAAGATACAGCGAGAGATCTCACCAGGCCTCACAGAAACTCATGAAGCTGAACACTTAGCCAAGAACGTTGTGCCAAAGGAAAGAGCATTTTGAAAAACATTGATATGGAACCAAAAAAGTAGAAATGCCCTTCCCAACTGAACAATATCCCTGTCCTCACTCTGATTTATTCACCTTCCATTGGTCTTCCCATTCTCCCACATTGCTGACCTGTGGGCCAGCTCCATTTTAGTGTCCTTCTTTTGGCTACTCAGCTCAATATCATGTTAAACAACTCTCCAGCAAAGACCCTTGGAGAATTTTACAGTGTTAAAATTCTACAAATATGCAATTACAAAATATTTACTGCACCACTGAAAAAAATCTGTATCTATGTCTATTCTCCTCGTGACCGTTCTCTGATCTTTCATCTTCTCACCTTATGATCCTTTTCTCCCCCTTTCTCCCTAATCTGTTTATCTAGCTTCTCCTTAAATATTTCTAAGCTACTTGTCTTAACCACTCCTTTTTCTCTGGGTAAAACATTTGTCCTGAATTTGGTCACATCTGCAAATGGAAATATTTTCCACGCAACATAATCTTAAACAGAGCTATCAGATATCCCCCCAATCTCTTTACTGGAGAACAGAGCCTCAGACTGTTGAATTATTCTTGATAGATATAGACATTACAAATGCGTGTTCTTGTTCTTTACTTCATTGTTGCTGAATGGAACAGTAAACAGTATTTCCCAATGTCCTCTTGATTGCATGGTCGGGACCTCATTCTCCTCAGTTCTTACATTTTACTAATGTTCCCTATATCATTCCTATTTATCTGCCATTTCATTCTTCTCAACCCTGGCTATTGCTGTTGATTTATTCATTCATTATTGAAGCCATTCTCGTTCCTGTTATTTATTTATTTATTTATTGCTCCTTATGTGCTTCCTTTAATGTGACCCCCTGCAGCCCTTGGCATCCACTCATCTACTTAGTTATTTGCTTCCTGCTGACCCTGTATAATAATTTCATAGTTCATTGCTTCAGTCCTCCCTATTTCATTTATTTCAACTGCAGCCCTTCATATTTATGCTTTAATTTCCTTTCCAATCCTAGACTCCAAACTGTAGATCACTTGTAATAATGCCAACTCACATTAAAGCCAGTCATTGTTTACTGAAAAAAAAATTCCAGTAGCCACAAGATATTCAAATCGTGGGCTTTTCAGTATTCTATTTATTGAAATACGTTCCTCAATTTTTGTTGGGAGCATTATCCTTCGAAGCATGAAGAGGACACAGCCCCTCACGCCTGTTCCACCATTTAACTAGTTCTGAGGAAGGGTCACCGGACCCGAAACATTAACTCTGATATTTTCTTCACAGATGCTGCCAGACCTGCTGAGCTTTTCCAGCAACTTCTGTTTTTGTTCCTGAGTTACAGCATCTGCAGTCCTTTCAGTTTTTAACGAGATCATGATTGATCTGCAGTTTAACTTTGTCTACCTGGTTTATTTATGTAACCCTTAATACCCTGACCTAATACAATCTTATAAATCTCAGTTTATAAATTTTCAACAGAGTCCCAACTTCCAAAGCTTTTTGGACAGATATGAATTTCTCCACTAATTCTCTGTGAGAGGTGACTGTTGTCATCACTCTTGAATTAGTCCAGGAGGCTAGAGGAGATGAATTTTCTTTGGAATAGGTTACAGATCTTGGAAAACTGTCATGTACACAAAATTGGGTAGATGGTACACTCTATGCTAGGCTGCTAGGACTTTAGGATTTAACGTAAGAACATTGAAATAGGAGCAAGAAGAGACTATTAGTTTCTTCAAGCATGCCCCAAGGTTCAATGAGATTAAAACTGATCTGGAACAAGAGCTCCACCTTTCAGCAATATCTACATCGCCTCCCATCGTTCAGTTTTGAACATATTCAATGAGTAAGGACAACAAATTCAGGGGCCAGTGAGTTCCAAAGCTCCACAGTGCTCTGAGTGAAGTATTTTTCCCTCATCTCTGACCCAAAGGGCTGACTTTCAAATTGTGAACCAAAACCCATTTCTTCCCTTTCTTTTAGCTTTAGTTGGTATATTTTCTGTCACCATATCATCTATCCCCTCCCCCCACCCCAGTGGGACTGTCTGTTCTTTCCAGTCAGATAGTTAGACATACCATTGTTTTGCCGCTGTCACATTCCATCACTTAATCTGAGCTATCAACATCCTTTCTCCCCCAGCACTCTACACCTCACCACCCAAACAATCTTCCAACTATAGAATAAATGCTGCCCCCTTCACACTTCAGCTCTGATGAAGCGCTATCTGGATTCGAAACATTAGCTTGCTCTCTCTGAATGGATGCTGTCTGCCCCACTGTGATCTCCAGCATTTGCTGTTTTCAGTTCAGATTCCAGCATCTGCAGTAATTTGCACCCACTTATTCTGTGATTGCAAGCCCACGCTCTTGCATACACCAACCAGGGGAAACATCCTTCCACTATCTTCCTTGGCAAGCCTCTTAAGGACTTTATATACTTTAATGTGATCAGTTCACATCCTTCTAAATTGTAGGCAATATAGTCTTAATCTATTCAATTTCTTCTTATCTACGTAAAAAGCCTATTGCCTAAATAGCACAATGCCAAGAGCTGCTTCTTGCAAATTGTTTTACTTCAAGTAAGTTCTTCATGTTTTTGGTGAATAATTTGTGTTGCAATTTATGGCACAGTGAAAGCAGTACAAGTATATTCTCTTGAGCATCTGTAAGAATAGCTTCAGGAGTGTTGTTCGAGGCACTTTATTATGACACATTGTTTGTAGTGGACTGTACTAACGGCAGTTAGGCAATCATTTCAGCGACCAATGAATACACATATTTGCAGTCTAGGGTTGTTCCTCCTGATGTTTTTAAACACCTTACTTTTATAGAATGAGGAAATACTTAAAAGAACCATTATTCCATAAATAAGGAGGGAATTAATAGAAGGACTGAAAAAGGACAGGGGCAGAAGCACATTAATGCCATCTGGTATTGTACTATCTCTAAATTATACTCTGTACTGAAATACTCTGAAATACTGAAGCTTTCTATAATGGCATAAGATAGATATGGACAGGGAAAAACCTTCATCTTTCTCTCGCGGATTCATCCAAAAATATTTTACGTGACGTTTCTGATTAGACCCAGCAAACATCTGACCTTTTCACAAATTATACCATAGCTACAACACAAAGAGGCCATTCAGCCCAACTGTATATGCTGGCGTGTATTTTCCAAACAAGATTCCTCTCAATTTTATTTGAACCTAACTCTGTGACTTTCAAATTTTTTTTATCATTCATGTGCTTACTTTTTTCCAGGAAATGCATCTCTCCTATTTGCCTCCATTCTTCCAAATGATATGAAATTACATGTTTTAACCACTTGCCGGATAAGGAGTCTTTCCTCAATTTGTTGGCAACTATCTTACACTTATAAGGCCTAGTTTTGAATGAGGAATGTGATAAATGTTCCATATAAATTTTGTTGCCATGTACAGCCAGTGTTCTTCCAAGAAGGGTTCAGGATTCAACATTGAGTTTAACAATTTCAGAACATGATCACACTGCTCAACATTGGTTACCATCTACCCATACGGCTAGGTCCTGTCCCCTATCCCATGCATTGTATGGTGTGCCCTCTGCACAGCCAATCCATTTTCAACTATTCACACTTCTCATTAGCATCCTAAATTGCACTTCTCTCTATCCTAGCTTATCGCAAGCCATTTCTTTGTTCGCCAATCCTTTTTTTTCTCCTCCTGTCTCTGTCTCTCTCTCTCTCAATGGGCTCTACCTTCATGTTCTCGCCTCACTGCAACCCCCTCCTCTCTCTGTCATCAGCATAAATGCCACTCTTTCCCAACTACTGTCAGTCCTGACAAAGGTCACTGGTCTCGACATGTTAAATCTGTGTTTCTCTCAACAGATGCTGCCAGACCTACTGTGTTTCTCCAGCATTGTCTTTTTTTTTCAGATTAACAGCATCTTTCTCTTTATTTGATGCATGTACTGTTAAATTATTTTCATGTCTATGCAATTTCACATTTTATCCAGGAAAATGGCCTATACAGTAGCTTCTAGACTGTTGTGTTAACGGCAGTTTAGATGGAACACTACTTGTGATTATACAAGTGGAGTTATGAATACTTTTCATGGCTATAAAACATAAATCATAGTATTGATGTTAACTTTTGATTAAAAAATCAATTTTTATTAACTGAATTTCCATTACTCAGGAATAAATATTTCTAAAATTCACTCAGTACGCGAGCATTGTGAACTGGGCCCAGCATTTGTTGCCTATCCCTAGTTGCCCTTGAGAAGGTGGTGGTGAGCCACATTCTTGAATCTCTGGAGTCTATGTAGTGTAGGCACAATGTACAATGGTGCTGTCAGCAAGGGAATCCCAGGATCTTGATGCAACGAAATTGAAGGAAGAATGATATATTCCATGTAAGGATGACATGCGATTTGGCAGAGAATTTTCAGGTGATGGTATTCCTGTGTATCTGCTGCCATTGCCCTTGTAGGCAGTAGCAGTGATAGATTTGAAAGGTGTTGTTGAAGGAGACCTGGTTGTATCTTGTAGATGGTACACACTGCTGTCTCTGTGCACAAATGGTGGAGAAAGTGAATGTTGAAAGGAGCAGAAGGGCTTTCAAATTGCTTTTCCCAAGATGCGTTCAGGGGTCAAGCTTCCTCACTGGTTTTGGAATTGCACTCAGTCAGGTAAAGGGAGTCAGTTAGCTCAGTTGGCTGGACAGCTGGTTTGCAATACAGAATGATGATAACAGCACGGGTTCAATTTCTGTACCTACTGATGTCACCATGAATGTTCTGCTTTCTCAACCTGGCGCTGTGGTGACCCTCAGGTTAAACTCACCACTTGTTAGTCTGGGACTATAGTGACTTTACCCCTATCATTCAGGCAAGTGGAGAGTATTTCATTTCAAGCTAGCCTTGTAGTTGGTGCACAGACTTTGGGATGTCATGAGACAGGTTACTTGCCACAGAATTACTGATTTCTGATCAGCTCTTATAACCAAATTATTTATAAAACTGTTCAGTTTCCAGACAAAAGTAACGCCCAAGATTTTGTTCAGAGATGGTTGGAGCATTGAATGTTAAAGGTAGATAGTTGTATTGCCTCTTGGAGATGGTCATTACATAGAATTTGTACAGCGGGAATCATGTTAACCACTCATCACTTCAAGGCTGAAAGTTGTACAATTCTTGCCACACATGGGCATGGACTGCTTCGGTATCGCAGTAGTTGCAAGTGGGGTTTAACATGATGCAATTATCTGCAAAGATGCCCTCTTCCAATTTTATGATGCGAGGAAGGTCATCCATGAAGCAGCTGAAGATTGTTGGGGCTAGGACATTACCCTAAGGGTGTCATGCCACAATGTCCTGGAGCTGAGATGACTGGCCTCAACAAACACGACCACTTTTCTTGTGGTAGGTATGTTCAGCATGATTAAGCTTTCAGGCATATTTGAGGGGAAAATTAAGTTTTACAACAAATAAAGCCCAGAACCATCTGCAAAACTGTTCACTCCTTTAAAAGATTGTAACTTGGATATCACTTATAGAGAGGTTGAATGTTCCTGTACTGAATTGTACTCCCTTTCCATGCTGAGGCCTATTAATTACAAATAATTATTCTGCAATGTGCTTCTTAATGACTACATCTGTCTCTGTGTACCTTCAACACAGAGGGGTACACAGCTGTGAAAATCTGATATAAAAAGTTGTCATTGTGTAAATAAAAGTTAATGGAATTTCACATGTCGGCTTGTATCTGAGAACAGGGTAAACTGATATTGGTTAACAAGGGATATAATTTGTGGGAGAATCTTTCGTTAATGGAGGAGAATGTAAAGCAGTCAAAGATGCAATTTATAGGGAATCATTAGTAAGTCTGAATTCCTCCTTAACTCTTCGGATTAATTCAGTTTGAGTCATCTTCAAATATTTATTCTTTGACTTATAAATTTGCTTTGAGGACCTAAAATAGATAAATGTGTAAAATGATTCAAGGCTATTTATTGTTAAACCAACAACATAAAGAGCTGAGTGAAAAGTTCTAATGAAAGAGAATTCAGAACAACTCAGTTTCTGAGGAGAATTGTTGCTTTGGGAGTTTTGTGTCAGGCAAACATACGGCATGTCCCACCAGTGGAGTTTGTTTGAGTGATTTGTACTTCAATACTGAATATGTTGTTTGGAACATGATGCTGCAATTTGGCCACTTATTTTTGGCGTCACATTTGGAGGATCATGCAAGGACTTTACTGATTGTACTTCTTCAATGTTTTGAAGTACCTGCTGTAGGTTATCAAAGTCTCTGAAGCATGTAGAAGTGAAAGATCACTGCTGCCCGATAAACAAAAAAATGTTGTCTCAGGCTTGTGGGCCCTATAATCCAAATGTTGCAAGTGCTATATTAAGTCAGTGGATAGCCCTTTCATCACTGGGTCAGAATGTTCTGGGTTAAAATCCTATTTAGCATACTTGAGTATAATTTCTCAGTTGACAGAGAGTAGGGATTTTTAGCTGGCAATCTATCACTACTGGGTAATGCAAAGATGGGTTATTAATAGTCTATATCAATAATTTGGATGCGTATTATTTCCAACTTTGCTGGTGAAGCAAAATTAAGTAGAAATGTAAGATATAACAGATGTAAAAAGCTTCTACAGGATTTAGAAAGGTTAGGTGAGTGGGCAAGAACGTGGCAGATGGAGTAATAATGTGGAGAAATGTAGAATTATCCACTTTGGGATGAAAATCAGAAATACTGAATATTTCTTAAATGATGAAAGATTGGGAAATGTTGATGTCCAAAGAGATCTGGATGTCTTTGTGTATAAGTCATTAAAAGCTAATGTGCTGGTGCAGCAAGCAATTAGGAAGGCAAGATGATTTGAGAATAGGACTGAAGAGGTATTGCTATAATTGTATCATGCCTTAGTGAATTTGCCCCTAGACTATTGACTGTAGTTTGGTCTCCCTACTTAAGGAAGGAAAAACTTGCCAATGAGGGAGTAAAATGAAAATTCACCAAAATAGTTTCTGGGACTTGATGTATATTTTCTGGAGTTTAGAACAAGAGGTGAACTAATTGAAGAGGCAAAATTCTTAAAGGACTGAGCAGATGCAGAGAGGGTGTTTCCTTGGTCTAGAACCAGGTAACATAGCCTCAGAATTAGGGGGAGGATATTTAAGACTGAGGTGAAGAGGCATTTCTTAATTTACAGAATGGCAAGTCTTTGAAAGTTGCTACCTTGGAATGTGAAAGCTCCAACATTAAGAATATTCAAGACAAATGTTGATAAATTTCTTGATACTGAAGATACCAAAAGTCTTGGCGATAATGCAGGAAAATTGTACTGAGGTCAGGGATCAGCCAAGATCACTTTGAATGGCAGAACAGGCTGAAAGGTTCACATGGCCTATTCCTGGTTCTATTTCCTATGTTCCCATTTCCAGTGTCCTATGATATTCTCAGTGAAATCTGAGAAACCAAAGCTTGGTAGGTGCAAGTATGTTGGGATGAAATATTAAACTGGGATCCTGTTATCCTTTCAGGTGGATGTTATTAAAAACCACGCTATGGCCAGAGGTCAAAATAAATTTTTGGTGGGGCTACTCTTGAGATTTTCTCAAGGGCTATCTTTTGGTTTTCAGAAGGTCCTTTTTTATCCTCACTAAATCCTTCATTAGTTGATGCAGCCACATAGTAACAAAACATTCTATATTTGTGTTGACATAGACAGGATCTAGACTCACATAAAAACAGAATTAGAAGAATTTATCAATATCTTCAATAATCATAACTACTCTTTTCAATTTAAAGCCATTACACAAGGAAAATTGCTGGATGTAAAGGTGGGTGTAGCCATCAGGAGATTTTCTGCTGGATGTTTGCAGATTCCAATGTTCCATTCTGCAAAAAGACTTTGCCCTCACTCTTCTGCATTCCTGACAGTCTGCTCCTCAAATGTTGTGAACATCCTTATTTCTGGGAGGCTGTCTCCTTTCTGTGCACACCGATTCCACAAGAAGGGTGCCATACAGCCCAGAAGTGTAATTAATGAGGTGAAGACCAGAGGATTGCATTAGGAAAGTCGCTAAAAGTCACCAGGAATGGCACTCAAAAATACACTTTGGCTGAAATCTAGAAAATTCAGTTCATTGTGATGTGAATGTTCTCCAAATTGTGAGAAAAATGTCAGTGAGTTGGTGATTAATCCAACTAGCCTGAAAATCCTTGAACACTATAAGCAATTTAGCATGGCCAATCCATCTAACCTTGCACATCATTGGACAGTGGGAGGAAACTGGAGCACCCAGCAGAAACCCGTGCAGACACGGGGAGAATGTGCAAACTCCACACAGACAGTCGCCTGAAGGTGGAATCAAACTCGGGTCCCTGGCGCTGTGAGGGAGCAGTGCTAATAACCACTGAGCCATGGTGCCACGCATAATGTATGAGTTGTTGATTGTTCTAGCTCATTTTGTACTTTAATTATGACCTCTGGTAGATGGAGGGAAGGCAGTAGTTCTGCGGTGCAGCTGTTCAACATAGGTAGGTCCAATGAAGTGACAGATACTGACTGCACATGAGGCTGAAAGGGAGACGGAGATGCTTGGCATCCAATCTTGTGAGTGGCAGTCTTGTTCAGTGGCAAATTGACAATACTCAAAGGGACATGAAGCATTGAATAGATAGTGGCACTTACCCTAGCAAATCACAAGAGGTCATTCATTCCACATGGCACTCCTCCAACCAGTTCTTCCTCAATGTGAAATGGGCACTGACATCAGCAATGCCATCTGCAACCTTATGGCCCAGCCTAGCCCCCACTCAACAATTACCATCAAGCCAGGGGCTCAACCCTGCTTCAGTGGACACTGCAGTAGTGTGTTGCCCAAGCTTTGATGCATTGACCGGCTTATGTATTAAAAACCTTTTCCCTCAATGCTTTTGTTGATCAGGCAGGCAAAGGGACACAGAATTCGGTTTGTGGTTCAACTCAAATTTATTAACAAGATATTCCTGATTAAAACACAGTGTGATCATTTCCCAAATTCCCACAATATGCACTATCTATCTGACTTTCCCCTCTCATTTTAAACCTACGTCCACTAGTTTGGGACTCCCTGGGGAAGAAACCTTGGCTATCCACCGTATCTATGTCCCTCATGATTTTATAAACCTCCATAAGTTCACCCTTCATCCTCTGAAACTGCAGGGGAAAAGTCCCAGCCTATTCAGCTTCTCCTTACAGCTCAAACCCTGCAACCCTGGAAACAAATATCCTTGTGAATCTTTTCTGAACCCTTTCAAGTTTCATGAATATTTCATCTCAGTATTTACAATGGAGAAATACAAAAAACTAGGGAAGTAGGGGATATGAATGATGATGCCCTGAAAAGAGTGCACATTAAAGAAGAGGAGGTGCTGGAGGTCTTGAAAATGCATAAAGCTAGATAATTTCCCAGGATCTGATCAAATGTAACCCAGAACATTGGGGGAAGCTAGGGAAGAGAGTGTGGAGCCCCTTGCTGACATATTAGTATCATTGCCAGCCATTGGTGAGGAGCTGGAAGACAGAAGGGTGGCCAATGTTGTGCCATTTTTTAAGAAAGACTGCAAGGATATGCCAGGGATCTATAGATCGGTTAGCCTAATGTCAGTGGTGGGTAATTTGTTGGAGAGGATTCTGAGAGTCACAATTTATACACATTTGTTGTTGTTATTCTGACTGGAGGCCTGTCACCAGTGGTGTGCCACAAGGATTGGTTCTGGGTCCACTGTTGTTTGTCATTTATGCAGACAATTTGGAGGAGAATACAGGAGGCATGGTTAGTAAGATTGCAGACGACACCAAAAGTGTGTTGAACAGAGGGTCCAAGGGGTGAAGATTCATAGCTCCTTGAAAGCGGCATCACATGTAGACAGAGTGCTGAAGAAGGCATTTGGAACGCTTGCTTTCTTTGGTCAGAGCATTGAATATAGGAGTTGGGATGTTATGTCGCAGCTGTACAAGGTGTTAGAGAGGCCACTTTTGGAATACAGCTTTCAATTCTGTTTGCCGAGCTGTAGAAAGGATGTTGTTAAACTAGAAAGTGGTGCAGAAAATATTTAGAAGGACTTTG
>NC_063337.1:89937334-90068220 GCF_021869965.1 Rhincodon typus | reverse complement strand
CCAGCTCTACGCCTTGTTATCTTGGATAGGCTGGGACTTTTTCTCCCTCGAGCATTGGAGGCTGAGGGGTGACTTTATAGAGGTTTGTAAAAGCATGAAGGGCATAGATAAGTTGAATAACCTAGGTAATTTTCCAGGGGTAGGGGAGTCCAAAACTAGAGGGCACAGTTTAAGGTGAGAGACAAAAAATTTAGAAGGGACCTAAGGGGCAACTTTTTCACATAGAGGGCGGTGTGTGTATGAAAAGAGCTGCCAGAGGAAGTAGAAGAGGCAGGTAAAATTACAACATTTACAAGATATGTAGACAGGTACGTGAATAGGAAAGGTTTATAGGAATATGGAACAAATGCAGTCAAATGGGACTATTTTCGTTTGGGAAGCCTCTTTGGACGAATTGGATCGAAGTGTCTGTTCGTGTGCTGTATGAGTCTATGACTCTATGACTCTAATCCTCGGGCTGGTTGTATCTGGTTCCCATTGATCTTTTGTGACCTCTTGAGCCTTGGTTTCCACTGTTCTCCATCACTGATAGCTGCTGGCTTCTATTTAATTTCAAAAACAGAAGTTGCTGGAAAAGCTCAGCTGGTCTGGCATCATCTGTGAAGAGAAATTGGAGTTAATGTTTCAGTCCCATGACCCTTCCTCAGAACTGAGGACCAGACTCGAAATGTTAACTCT
The DNA here is from genome assembly GCF_021869965.1 of Rhincodon typus. Lineage (NCBI taxonomy): Eukaryota > Metazoa > Chordata > Chondrichthyes > Orectolobiformes > Rhincodontidae > Rhincodon > Rhincodon typus. Next base: position 90,067,542 of record NC_063337.1, on the reverse strand, counting down.
GATTTCTCTCCACAGATGCTGCCAGACCTGCTGAGCTTTTCCACCAACTTCTGTTTTTGTTTCTGATTTACATCATCCACGGTTCTTTCGTTAATATACTCTGTTTAATTTTGGCTAATTTTCTGTCAGGCCCGATTTCCTAAGCTGTGGGTTAATTTAGAATGTCCAATTTGGGTCCGTGATCGGAATATGCCAGGAGCAGTACCAGGCATACCCAAAACTACTGTAACAACCTGTTGAAGCTACCAAATAGGGCTATTGTGTGCCAAACAGATAAGCAGTGCATGATAGACACAGATAAGCGATCGTACAACCAATGGATCAGACCTAAGCTCTGCAGTCCTGCCACATCCAATAATAAATGGTGGCAAACAACTAAACAACTCACTGGTGGAGGCTCCACAAATATTCCCATCCTCTGTGATGGAAGACCCCAGCACAGCAGTGCAAAAGATATGGCAGAAGCATTCACATCAATCTTTAGTCAGAAGTGTCAAGTGGATGATGAATCTCAGCCTTTTCCACTGGTCCCAGCATTATAGATAGCCAATTCCATTGGCTCAAGAAACAATTGGAGGCACTGGATACTGCAAAGGCTATAGACCTTGACAACATTCTGGCAATAGTACTGAAGACGTGTGCTCCAGAACCTGATGGTCTCCAAGCCAAAATGTTACTATTAAACACTGGCATCTACCTAAAATTCTGGAAAATTTCCCAGGTATATCCTGTACACAAGAAGCAAGATAAATCCAAACAGTGAATTACCGTTCCATCAGTCTACTCTTGATCATCAATAAAATGATGGAAGGTATCATCAACAGTGCTATCAACCAACATTTGCTCAGCAATAACCTGCTCAGTGACGCCCAGTTTGGGTTCCACCAGGGCCACTCAGCTCCTGCCCTCATTACAGCCTTGCTTCAAACATGGACAAAAGAGTTGAATTCCAGAGGTGAGGTGAGAGTGACAGCCCTTGATACAAAGGCTGCATTTGGCTGAGTGTGGATTCCAGGAAACACAGTCAAACTGCAAACAATCTGAATCAGGGAACTTAATCTCTGCTAGTTGGAGTCATGCTTGCCACGTAGGAGGATAATTGTTGTTGTTGGAGGTCAGTCATCTCAGCTCCAGGACATCTCTGCAGAAGTTCCTCAGGGTGGTGTCCTAGGCCCAACCATCTTCAGCTTCTTCATCAATGATCTTCCCTCCATCGTAACGTCAGAAGTGGGGATGTTTGCCAATGATTGCACAATGTTCAGCACTATTCGCGACTCCTCAGACACTGAAGCAGTCCATGTTCAAATGCAGCAAGATGTGGACAATATCCAGGCATGGGCTGACAAGTGACAAGTGACATTTGTGCCACACAAATGCCAGGCTATGACCATCACCGATAAGAGACAATCTAACCACTGCCCCTTGACATTCAATGGCGTTATATCACTAAATCCCCCACTATCAACATCCTGGTGGGTACTATTAACCAGAAACTCAACTAGACTTGCCACATAAACACAGTGGCTACTCAGAGCAGGTCAGAGTTTTGGAATGCAGCAGTGAGTATCTCACACTCCCTTAAGCTGTCCACTATCTACAAGACACAAGTCAGGAGTGTGATAGAATATTTCCCACTTGCTTGGATAGGTGCAGCTTCAACAACACATGAGAAGCTTGACACCATCCAGGAAAGAGCAGCCTGTTTGTCTGGTACCACATCCACAAGCATCGATTCCTTCCATTGCTGACGGTTAGCAGCAACATGCGCATACTATTTACAAGATGCAGAAATTCACCAAAGCTCCTTAGGCATCACCTTCAAAACTCATGGCCGCTTCCATCTAGAAAGACAAGAGCAGCAGATACATGGGACCAGAACATGCCAATTCCCGATTTGGAAATATATCACCACTGCTACTGGGTCAAAATTCTAGAATTCCCTCCTTAATGGCATTTGTATCTATGTACACTATGTGGACTGCAGCAGTTCAAGAAGGAAGATCACCATCATCTTATCAAAGGCAACTAGCGCCATGCAATAAATGCTAGCCAGCCAGAAATGCCTATGTTGCACAATGAACAAAAAAAAACATATGCATCCAAGCCACATTCATGACTGAAGGCGTCCTGTTCTTTCCAGCTAATGAAAAGAGGATCTCTCTTCATTTACATACTCCATCCATCAAGTATTCTAGGGAAGCCTTTTTGTAACCATGATGGTGTTTTCTGCTGGCTCTGTGACATCTAAAGGGATGGGCGTCGATGACAATGGTTGTTCAATGATCCTAGGTTTTAGAGAGTGAAGTGCTCTCTGGGCCCCTTTCAAAGGGAAAGTCGCAATAGGGATGGGAAGGAGAATTTCCTGCCTGCCCACCACTGAAATTTGGTACTCTACTTATGTGTGCACAAATAGTCAAGAATTCCATCGCATGAGATGATCCAACATATCACCAAGCAGGATTCCAAGGGACTTTTTGGGCCCATCTCCACACGTCCTCAGAAATGAAATTTCCAACTTCCTTTGCAGATATCCTCATTCCTCTCTGCATGCCTGTTCCTTTGTGTTCTTTGGGATTCCAGCTTTCACAGATCTTCTCTCCACTTTGTAGGCTTACTGCCCTCTGGCTCTTGGGTTCACTCTCCCCAAGCCTGGCAGTCTCACCTCCTGGGCCCTGGACTCACCAGCCCTGCTTCCCATACAACCCCTGACTTCTACAACAATGGCGCCTTTGGCACCTTTGCTTCCTCCAGCCTTGGAGGCCCACTTCCTCTAGTCTCAGGGGTCCCACTTTCTCTGGCCTCAGTGACCTTGCTCACTGCTGCCACTCACCATCTGACTGCCTCTATCCCACATTTGCTGCTGATAGGATCACTGTGAGTGGCACCACAAGTGAAGGAGAACCAGCCTTTGATTGGAGGACCAACTCACTCCCCCCCAGTTGAGTCCATTTCACTTCCAGACGTGACTTCCTTTGATTGGTCAGCCTGGCTGTTGAAGTCTCCTGGGTATTTGGGAGACTTTTGGGGAGAATTCGCTTGGAAACCCAGGTATTTTGAACATTGTCCATGATACTATTTAGAAGAATGAAGGAATTCTCCATGTCCTGGACAATGTTTATCTCCCCAACCAACATCGGTTAAGAAACTGATTAAATTGTTTTGATCACATTGCAGGGGTTGCACTATGTACAAATTGGTTCTGAATTTCCGACTTTGTAAGCTGTTATGAGACAGACTAAGTTTGGAAAATATGTTAACAATAATAAATATTGAAACTTTATTTTGTAATTTCTGTCCAGAATATATGTTCATATAGAGATCAGTATATTGTCACTGGTTGTCTACTGTGTCTTTTGTCTACACATTAATTTATATTTAGCATTTGTCGAGTTTAATTGTTGGAAACATGTCACATTGTTTACTATCAACTCCCTTCCAACTGAGTGATAATTATTCACTTTCCTTTGCAGTACATTCCTGTCCATTTTACAATTTGCTCCTCTGTTCCATCTATTTGCTTTCAGGCCTAACTTGGTTTTATTCTGTTTTGTGCCTTCCTTTCCACGTTTTACTTGTTTCAAATTTTCGTACAACTTTGAGGATATTAGCTTCATTTTCAGTTTCTACCACAAGGGCTATTTGCGCCATTTATTCCTCTCAACAGAAACAGGAGACCAAATATTGAAATATATTCTGTTACTTATGTTTTCATTTATAGAGATAGAAACAGTTCTCATTGCTAAGATTAAAATAAGGTTTCAGCCTGTGCTCCAAAAATTAACTGATGTTACGGTACTGTTTTGAGCCTGGTTGGTTATTGTGTGAATTCTTTAGAAGTTTGCCTTAGACTGTCTTAGGAAAGATGTCAATGCCCTTCACAATGTCATGTCTGCAATGGCATGAAATCTAACAAACAAACCAGGCTGGAGAAACAGCAAAAGTAATTTTACATGCCTTTGAGAGCAAATGGCCTCAAGCACAGGAAGTCAATGTTACAGTGATGTCTATCATCCTGGGTCTTTCACTGAGATTCGGATATTCCCGATTCTTTGCCGTTGAGAGCTAGTGATCCACTTCTTGTCTATGGCAAGCTTATTTAGCTTGATTGTCTTTTTGTTAAGGTCAGTCATGCAATTATGGCTTGCACAACGGTCTCCATACTTGAATATGTGGCGCAGTGTCCCACTCGTCGCACCTGTCTAAAACTCACAACTGCAACAAGCAACAGCTACCACAGGGACAACGGCTGCCCTTGAAAAATGGATGAAGCTTTCTCCCTTTAGGAAAAGAGCATCCATTACTTCCCATCGGTAATTTGACATTGTGGACTGTGCAATGCCAATGTAATCCCTCTCTGGGTGCCTTGAAGCTTTCTGAAGCATGAAAATTAATTGCTGTCCTCCTTCACCGACTCTCATAGCATGGTGACAACCAGGCATGGGAATTCCTGTGTGCTTTTGAGCTTGTGGCAGATGTCAGTGAGAATATCTCTGTTGAGGTGCATACACCGCTGGCTACTCAAGGTCAAACAGCTTTTCATTGGCTCATGCAGTGTCTGGACCAGATTCTGACATGTTCTGTGTACACTCTATTTCCCTTCACTATCTTTTCTTTCTTATGATACTGTTGAATATGTTACAGATTCCTAACCACTCAAATTTACGCAGGGCTATGAATGGCATTTAATTGTTTCAAGGTCAAGAGGGCTTATATTTATGTATCGTTCTGACTTAATTAGAATCCTATCACATTCCCTTAAGTAAAAACACATGTTCTGTAAAAAAGAAGCAGATTCTCGATCGGGTTTCTTGAAGGGTTTTGGTAAATGCAGAACAGTAATATTTAAAATGAGATGTTATTGAGTATACAGTTAGATTTTTGATACTTGGTTTGATGAAATAGCTCAGTAAAGTGAGCTTCATAGAAGGAACACACCTGTCACTGCCATTGTGAGATACTGGAGCCTGGTTGAAATGTGGGCTGAATATTGCGAGGAACTGTATTGATGACCAGTAATTCCCCCAATTCGATCCCCAATGGAAAAGCTGGTTTTAAAAAGGTTTCTGCCCTCCTCTCCCCAGCAATAATGTACTGACATGGTGAGAGTGAGACTTTTGTCTCTCAGGGACAGGAGGATGTCTTCCAAAAAGTCATATATTGAACACCACATTATTTTCATTGTTTGGATGAAGATATTTGACCTGAATTAGTTATTAGATCTGTTAGTGACTCTTTTATACTTATGGCCAGTAATTTCAGATTTGTCACCCAAGTAGAACTATATTCTTTATTCTGACTTTCATTTATCCATGATATTATATACAGGAAAACTGGTCATTGAGTTTTTGGAGAGTCTGGGTTAACTCTTGGGTGTTTGTTGCATGGACGTGTCAGGATATAAATACTGATTTTGCTTTCCTGGTAAGAATTTCATTATCTGATCATTTTCCATTCATTAAACTTAATGGAGTTTAATTAATCTAATTAAACCATTGCTCATGTCAATAGAATAGGTGGAGCATAACTTGACATCCACAGTCACTCTCCCAATAGGTGAGCTCCCTTGGCAAAGCACAATTTTGTAAGATAATCTAAGAAACAGTGTTTCTACCACATAGCGCAAACGTAAATAAGAAAGAGGAAAAGTCTGACAATTTAGAACTTCAGAGTTGATTTTCTTTATTCACTCATGGAATGTGGACATCACTGGCTGGACCGCCATTCATTGGTAATTCCTTATTGCCCTCGAGAAAGTGGTCGTCAGTATCCCATTACATTCCTGACTTGCACCTTGTAGATAGTGAACAGGTTTTGGGGAGTCAGAATGTGAGTTACATCATTCCTAGCCTCTGACCTGCTTTTGCAGACACAGTATTTATCAGCTAGTCTACTTCAGTTTTTGGTCAATGGTAACCCCCAGGATGTTGATAGTGGTGGTTTCAGTAATGGTAATGCCATTGAATGTCAAGAAGTGATGGTAAGATTCTCCCTTGGTAATGATCAATACTGGCTACTTGTGTGGCATAAATGTTACTTGCCGCTTGTCATCGCAAACCCAGATATTGTCCAGGTATTGGAATGTAAACTGCTTCACTTTGTGCAGAGCTGTGAATGCTGCTGAACATTGTGCAATACTTGGCAAACATCCCTACTTCTGACCTTATGATGGAGGGAAGTTCATTGAAGGAGCTGCCTAGGAGATGATTAACCTCCAACAATCACAACTGATGTGAGATGAGATAATGATATGATGTGATGTGATCTTCTAATGACCTGCTACTATCACACCGTGATACTTACGTTAGCTCCTGTAACATAAGGACAAGAAGTAGGTCACGTAGTGCTGAGGAATTAAAGCACCTGGTATCTACATGTATACATTACATACATAGACACTTGTATGCCTGGAAAAGCCTGGCAATTCAGGATGCCATGTTGCGAGACTGTAAGATGGAGACAGTGAGGTCTATAGCTTCAAGTCACATGCCATGATATGGTGATGAAATCATAAGTATGTCCTTTATAGGAATATTGCACATTTGTTGCATAACATAACACAAAAACAACCATCTTGCTTTGTGCTAAGTATGACTCCAACCAGCAGAGAGTTTTCCTCCCAATTCTCATTAACCACAGTTTTGCTCAGGTTCCTTGATGCTACTCCTCATCAAAAGTAGCTTTGATGTTAAGGGCAGTCGCTTTCACCTAACGTCTGGAATTCAGCTCTAATTTCTGTATTTGAACCAAGGCTGTAATGAGGTCAAGGGCAGAGTGGCCCAGGTGAAACACAAACTGAGTGTCAGTGAGCAGGTTATTGCGAAGCAAGTGCTGTTTGATAGTACTGTCGATGACCTCTTCTATCACTTTGCTGATGATTGAGAGTGGACTGATGGGCTGGTAATTGGCTGGGATCAATTTGTCCTTTTATTCTGCGTAGAGGGGATATCTGGGTAATTTTCCACGTTATCCTTTTTGTCAGGTAAATACACCGCAGGTTTAAACAGAACATATTTTCAGTACTTTTGCTGGAGTATTTTCACAGCTCATAGACTTTGTAGTATCCAGTGCCTCCAGTCATTTCGTGATATTACGTAGAATGAATCGAACTGACTGAAAACTGATACCTGTGATACTGGGGACCTGTGGGGGATGCTCAGATGGATCATCCACTTGGTACTTCTGGCTGAAGATTATTGCACTGATGTGCTGGCCATAGGAGAGTTCAAGCCCCACAACTATTGAACTTGATATTGAGTCCAGAAGGCTGCAGGATCCCCAAGTGGAAAATGAGGTAATCTTCTTCCAGCTTAAACTGAGGTTCACTGGAGCACAGCAGCAAGCCTGAGAGCGAGATATTGGTCAGGGAACAGGGTGCTGTGTTAAAATGGCAGGCAACTGGTAGCTCAGGGTCATTTTTGTGGGGAGAACATAAAGGTTCTGTGAAGCGTTCACTCAATCTACACTTTGTTTCCCCAATGCAGAAGGGACCACAATGTGAGCAGTGAATGCAGTAGACTAGATTGTGTGAAGTGCAGGTAAAGTGCTGCTTCACCTGGAAGGTACGTTTGGGCCCTTGGCTACTGGGGAGGGAGGAGGTAGATGAGCAGGTGCTACACCTATAGCAATTGCAGGGGAACATGCCATGATTCTTTTTTTTTGGGGGGTGGTGGTTGGTCGTGTTGGAAGTGAGGGAAGAATGTACCATGGTGTCCTAGTGGGAACAGTCCCTGTGGAAGGCGGACAAGGGAGGGGAGAGGAATATGTGTCTGGTGGTGGCATCTCACTGGAGGTGGTAGAAATGGCATCTGATAATCTTTTGGATGTAGATGCTGGTGGGATGGTAGATAAAGACAAGGGGAACCTTTTGGTTGTTGTGGAAGGGAAGTGAGAGGGGTTGGACCCAGTTGAGGGCACTTTCAGCAACGGTGCTGGGGAATCCTTAGTTGAGGATGAAGGTGGACATTTCGGAAGCTCCTTTGTCGAAGTTGGCATCCAAGTGCAGTCAGTTCGGGGGGAGATATGTTGCAATGTGTGAGGGAGGGGCAGAGAAATTGAGGCGACCAATGTCACGTCAACAGTTCTTAATGAGCAGGTCAAGTGCAGATAGAAGGCCAGAGGGAGGGGTCCAGGTGGAAGGAGAGTGTTGGAAGTGGGCAAAGGAGTCTGTGTACAGCAAAGGTCTCAGTTTTATCCCTCTGTGCCCCACCTTAATGAATTTCGGGCATAACATGACATTGAACTCTTCTTCTGTCACCTTTGTCTATTTCTTTGGACAAGAGTCCTCTCCCTGTCACACAGACCCCTTCGCCCACCTCCAACACTCTCCCTCCACCTGGACCCCTCCCTCTGGCCATTACCTGCACTTGACCTGTTCATTGAGAACTGTCAATGTGACATTGGCCATATTAATTTCTCTGTCCCCCCCTTATCAATTCAAACCTATCTCCCTCTGAACTGACTGCTCTCTATACTGTCAGATCCAAAATTAATACTGGCCATTATTTTTGTCTCAGGCTTACTGCAGTGCACCAGTGAAACTCAGTACAAGCTTGCAGATAGCTTCTCATTTTCCACTTGGGGACCCTGGAGCCTTAAGTACCAATATCAAGTTCAATAATTTTAGGGTTTGAGCATTTTCCTCCATAACCTTACACCAACTCCCAAAGCCAGGCCTTGTCGTCACATGAGCTGCTCCTACACACAACCAATGTCCCCATTAGCAGCTATTGATTTGCACAGGTTGACCTTTACACTTTCCTTTGTCTGTCCAATTGCTGTTCTCTCTCGGTTCCATTCCACCTATTCCATCCTCCCCCCACCCCATCATCAGCATATATACAAATATCTTTCTAGCTACAATCAGTTCTAAGGAATGGTCATTGGACCTGAAACATCAGCTTTGCTTTCTCTGATCAGGTGATGCTAGACCTCCTGAGTTTTCCCAGTAATTATGTTTTTGTTCCTGATTTCCAACACCTCTACTTGTTTTTCAATCATTTGAAAAGTTGATGAGTACTTTCTCAGCTTTTTGCTGCAATGCTGTTAATAAGTTTAATTCAGCACATTAGAGATAAACCCAAAATGACACATTAGCTTGGTGGAAAAGCATTGTTAACTTAGCATGTCTTTATGTTCAATCAATTTGGACAGTGGTTTTCTTCCTACAACCTAACAAATTCACAAATTCAATCTTGAGCCAATACTGACGAGAATGATAGAGGAGTTGGAGGTCCAGTCATTGGTTTTTCATCTGTATGAAAAAATATCAAAACTCACACGACACCAGGGTATAGTATAACAGGTTTTTTGAAAATGCTAGCATTTGGAGCTCAGTTCCTTCCTCAGGCGTAGTGTGAGAGAGAGGGTACAAGAGACAGACTTTATAAGCAGAAAGATAACAACCGTAAAACTGGCCAACTCTTGTTGAAACTTTATTCTGTTAGAAAGGAGACTACTGATTAAAATGCAAAATCCAGATTCCTCTCAAGTCATTGTCCTGAGATAATTAAAGGTTTTATCAATGTATAAAAGAAATGACATTTCAGGTCAAATGTGTTTTAGGTTTGAGGTCTTGCTTAGGATCTGTCTATTTTTTAAACTGGCATCTGATTTTATTTTTTTGAGCAAAACAGAATGTATCTGTAACTAAACAAACATCTTGGATGAAATAATTCATGTGTGTGTCTGAGTCTGTGTTTGTGTGTGTGTGAGTTCATATCTGCGTGAGTGTGTGCGTGTGCATGTGTGCGTGTGCACGTGTGTGTGCGTGTGTGAGAGAGAGGAGAGAGAGAGAAAGAGATAGAGTGTGCATGTGTGTACGTGTGTGCGTGTTTGTGTGGGTGTGTGTGTGGGTGTATATGCATGTGAGAGAGTGCGTGTATATGTGTGGGTGTGGGTGTGGGTGTGTGTGTGCGTGGATGTGTGTGGGAGTGTGTGTGTGGGTGTGTATGTATGTGAGAGAGCATGTGTGTGTGTGTGGGAGTATATAATGTGGTGGGGTTACTTGGAGTGCGACATGAACCCAAGATCACGATTGAGGCTGTCCTCATGGATCTGGATCGTGGTTATCAGTTTCTGCTCGGCAATTTTGCGTTGTTGTGTATCTCGAAGTACACTTTGGAGGATGACAGCTGTGAGACCACAGATTTCTTACAGAAACTCAGCACCCACAGACCAGTTGAACCAGAAACACTCCTCGTTGCAATGGACATTTCGGCACTCTACACCAGCATCCCGTACGACGATGGCATCGCTGCACCAGCCTCAGTACTCAATACCAACAACCAGTTTCCACACTCCATCCTGCAACTCATCCGTTTCGTTCTCGACCACAATGTCTTCACCTTCGACAACAGGTTCTTCATTCAGACACATGGAACAGCCATGAGGACCAAATGTGCACCCCAATATGCCAGCATTTTCATGCATAACTTTGAACAAGACTTCTTTGCTATGCAGGACTTCCAATCAATGTTATACACCAGATACATTGATGACATTTTCTTCCTTTGGCCTCATGGTGGGGTATCAGTGAAACTACTACATTGTGATATCAACAAGTTTCATCCCAGCTACTCATCAACTGCCAATTCTATCATGCCACAGCGAAAAACCGTAATGACCTCCTCTGAAGACAGACACGAGATAGGACTGATAGGGTACCCTTCATCGTCAAGTACTTCCCCAGAGCGGAGAAACTACACCATGTTCTTTGCAGCCTTCAACACATTATCGACGACGATGAGTACCTCACCACAACCTTCCCCACGCCTCCACTTCTTGCCTTCAAATAATCGCCATGCCTTAAACAGACCATTGTTCGCAGCAAACTATCCAGCCTTCAGGATGACATCGACCACAATGCCACACTACCATGCCGTGGCAACCTTTGCAAGACATGTCAGATCATCAACGTGGATGCTACCATCACACTTGGGAACACCCCCCTACCAAGTACATGGCAGATACTCATGTGACTGGGCCAATGTTGCCTGTCTCATATGCTGCAGGCAAGGATGCCCCGGGGCATGGCATATTGGCGAGACCATGCAGATACCACTACAATGGATGAATGAACACTATGCAATGATCACTGGGCAGGGGTGTTCCCTCCCAGTGTGGGAGCACATCAGGGGTCAAGGACATTCAGCATCCAATTTTCAGGTAAGTGTCCTCCAAGGTGAACTTTGAGATATGCAGCAACACAAAATCGCTGACCAGAGGCTGATAGCCAAGTTCCATATCCATGAGGACGGCCTCAATTGTAATCTTAGGCTCATGTCACACTACAGGTGATCCCACCACACTATGTACTCCCGCAAACACACTCACACTCAAGCATACACACACACACACACTTACACAGGCCCTCTCTCACATACACACTCACACTCAACATACACACAACCTGACACTAGTTTAAAACATAGATTCTAACCAAGACTTCACACCTAAAATTCCTTGCCTGACCTGAGATGTCACATCTTTTATACATTGATAGAACATTTAATCATCTCTGGGCAATGACTTGAAAGGAATCTGGGTTTTGCATTTTAATCAGTAGTCTCCTTCCTAACTGATTAAAGATTCAACAAGAGTTGGCCAGTTTTAGGGTTGTCACCTTTCTGCTCATAAATTCTGTCTCTTATACCCTGTCTGTCACATTACACCTGAGGAAGGAGCTGAGCTAAGATAGCTTGCGTTTTCAAATAAACCTGTTGGACTATAACTTGGTGTCATGTGAGTTTTGACCTTGTCCACCCCAGTCCAACACCGGCATCTCTACATCATGAGAAATATATTAGTCTGAAGCAGTTCAGGGCTAGAAAAATCCAGATAGGCAGTGATGCTCCCTTGTTAATGTTAGAAGCATCCAATTCAACTAAATACTGGAGGATATTTTGGTGAAAAGTTTAAAACCCATGTAAAATAACTGTGCTAATAAGACTAACTTGGTTTTAGTATGCAGCTTTGGTCTTAATTGCTGGTTGCAAAGATCAATTTTGCCTCAAGGAGATAAAATAGTCACCCACAGATTTTGCATTGAAGTGCTGATCAGATGCAAGTAATTTATATTTTGCACTGCCGTTTCACATTCACAGGACCATCATTCACTCAAACTCTGGAATTGCATGTTTCTCACAAAAACTCATGTCCTACACCTGTCACTATTGCATTCACCACTCAGTGGCAGTCAAACATCTCATCCTCTTAAACCTCTAACCATTTTTGTCCTCTGCTTTTCCTATTCATTAGCTGCAGACCCCTCACCAACTCTCCTGTTCATTTATCACCACTCACTGATTGTCTGGCCACTTCAATCATACTCAATCCCTCCCTTTGTCTCATTGTAGAAGAAACTGGCCCACCCCAGAACTGATGTCTCCACAGCTCCCTGACTGACCTACCTGTAAGCCCTTGGCTGCTTGCACTTGATCTCTAGGACGGATCATGACCCAATGCCCAGACTGAAAGAGTGAAGGTCCCTGATTTCTCATAAGACTGGTGACCTAACTGATCATAGCCAGTCCCCTGCACTAGAATCAGATAAATACCTTAATTAATGGTGGCAGCATCCTCTCACTCCTGTAGTGCCCTTAATCCTACTAAGGATTGCTCCCTACACATGGCCATTTGTTTCAAGCATGTGCAGTGTTTTTTTTTATTCATGGAATGTGGGCATTGCAGGCCAGCATTTATTGGCTATCCCTAATTGCCCAGTGGGTAGTTAAGAGTCAATGACTTGGGAGTCACATGTAGGCCAGACCAGGTAAGGATGGCAGTTTCCCTCTCTGAAGGGCATTAATGAATGAGATGGGTTTTACTGACAACCAGCAATGGATTCACAGTCATCGCTAGACTCGAGGTGGAGGTGCCGGTGTTGGACTGGGGTGGTCAAAGTCAGAAGTCACATGACACCAGGTCCAACAGGTTTGAAATCACAATCAAACACTTGTGATTTCAAATAAAACTGTTGGACTATAACCTGTCGTGTGACTTTGTTAGACTCTTAAATCCCAGAGCTTTTATTGAATTCAAATCCCACCATTTTAGGTGGTGAACCCAAGTTCCCAGTACATTACCTGGATTAACAGTCCATTGATAATACCACTAGGCTATCACCTCCCCTACATTAAACTGCTAGCACATGCTGCAGCTTAAATATACTTTCAGCTGATTGATTGTTAAGCTCAACAACCCAACTTGGCCAACTTAGAAACCCTGCAGCATCTCAAGGAGTTATTGGAAATCATTTCCAATGACTTGTAAAGTGAGGCTGGGCTCATATCAGTCACTATATTTCCAAAAGGGGCTCCTGTTTCATGTAATGAGGAGGAGCAGCAAGTGTATAGAATTTTACTGTCACAGTTTTCTGCTCATTTATATAAATATGGAAACTGGATCAGCTTATTGACAATTCAGTTCAGAATAGGATTGTTACGCTTGCAGTTCACACTAAATCACAAGACTGAATTTTGAGTAAAACAGGAGCTCTTAATCTTAAGGGATAGAGTCTACTTATAGGAGCATCTTATGACACCAAATCCAAGAAAATATCTCCTTTAAATCTGGCATAATGAAGAGGGTGAAGAGAATACTCCTCATCTCAGTTCTAAATAACCTACCTCTTATTCTTGGTCTGTGATCCCTGGTTTTAGACTTCCAGGTCATTGAGAACATCTTGCATTACCCTGTCTAATTTTGTTAGAATTTTATAGGTTTCCATGAGATTCCTCCTTATTTTCCTAAATTACAGTAAATAAAGTCTTAACTAATCCAGTGTCTCTTCATATTTCCGTCCTACCATCCCAGGAATCAGTTTGGTACACCTTTGCTCCTTCCAATGCCAGAAGTTCCATCCTCAGATAAGGAGACCAAAACTGCACACAATATCACAGATGTGGTCTCACCAAGGCCCTGTACGATTGCAGCAAGACATCCCCAATCCTCTATTTGAATCCTCTCGCTGTGAAGGACAACATACCACTCAGCTTCTTCACTGCCTGCTGCACCTGTGTGCTTACTTCCAGTGACTTGTGTATGAGGATGCCCAGGTATTGTTGCACCTCCTCTTTTCTCAATCTATCCCGATTCAGATAATAATCTGCCTTCCTGTTTTTCATTCTACCAAAGTGGATACCCTCACATTTATACTCATTATACTTCATCTGCCAGGTAGTTACCCACTTTCTCAACTTCCTAACTCTCAATGAAGCACCTCTGCGTTGTCCATACAGCTCTCCCTCCCACCTCCCTTGTGTTGTCTGCAACATTGGCGATAGATTTATGTTTTTAATCAACCTGTTCAGAGTCGTTAATGCACATCTCTGGAGCAAGTGGAACTTGAACCCAGGTCTCCTGGCTCAAAAGTATGGACACTACCACTGTTATATAAGGACCCCACCAAACTTGGAGATGTTGTATTTTGTTCCCTCATCTAAGTCAGTAATATATATTGTGGTGAGCTGGAGTACAAGCACTGATCCCTGCAGCGCCTTACCATTCACTGTCTACTACTTGGAAAAAGACCAGCTTATTCCCACTCATTGTTTCCTGGCTGCTAACCATTTCTTTATCCGTATCGGTACATTGTCCCCAATTCCATGCACTTTAGTTTTATGTGATGATCTCATTTGTGGGACTTTATCAAAAGCGTTCTGAAAGTCCAAGTAAACCACAGCCACTGCCCCCCTTATGAACTATTCTAGTTACAGCCTCTCAAACTTCCAATGGATTTGTCAAGCATGACACCCCTTGTGTAAACTGATGCTGACTCTGTCCAATCCAGTCACTGTTTCCCGGGGGTCTGCAATTAAATGTTTTATAATGGACCCTAGTGTTTTCCCTATTACCGATGTCAGGCCCAACTGATCTATAAATCCATTTTCGTTCTACCTCCTTTTTAAATAGTGGGGTTACATTAGCTAGCATCCAAGCCATAGGAACTGTTCCAGAGTCTACAGAATGTTGAAAGATGACCACCAATGCATTCATTATTTTTAGGGCCACTTCCTTAAGTATTCTGGGATGTAGATTATCAGGTGCTGGAGATTTATCAGCCTTCAATCCCATCAATTTCCCCAAACCTATTTCCCTACTAATACTGAATTCCTTCAACTCCTCCCTGTCACTAGACCCTGTATTACACAGCATTTTTTTGAGACATTATTTGGGTCTTCCTTTGTGAAGACAAAACCAAAGTATGTATTTAATTGGTCTGCCATCGCTTTGTTCCTCACTTTAACTTGCCCTATTTTTGATTTTAATGGACATTATTTGTCTTCACTAATATTCTTCTCTTCACATATCCATAGAAGATTTTTGCAATCAGTTTTTGTATTCTCCACAAGCTTACTCTCATACCCTACCTTCTCCCTTTTAATCAATTGCTTTGTCCTCTTTTGCTGAAGTCCAACTGCTCTCACTAATCAGGTAAAATCATAGAATTCCTGCAGTGTGGAAGAGTCCATTCGGCCCATCAAGTTCACACCAACTCTTCAAAGAGAGTCCCACCTAGGCCCACCCCCCTGCCCTATCCCTTTAACACTGCATTTCCCATGCTAGTCCACCGAGCCTGCACATCCCTGGACACTACGGGGTAATTTATTATGACTAATCGACCTAACCTGCACATCTTTGGACTGTGGGAGGAAACCAGAGGACCAGGGAAACCCATGCAGACATGGAGAGAATGTGGAATTGAACTCATGTCCCTGGCACTGTGAGGCAGCAGTGCTAACCACTGAGTCACTGTGTCACCCCAGGTCTGCTGCTTTACTTGGCCAATTTGTACACCCCTTTCTTGGAGCGAAAATATTTCTAATTTCTCTTGTTGGCCCTGACTGGGCCACCTTTCCCGTTTTATTCCCATCAGGAAGGAACGATTGTTGCAGTTCATCCATGTGCTCTTCAAATGTTTGCCATTGCTTATCCGCTATCATCCCTGAAATGACCTTACTAATTTCACTATAGCCTGTATTATCAATATCAGCTTGGTGATAAAAAAAGAATCCATGGCAACACAAACAAGCAGAGAGAATTGTCTTTACAGTTTATTTTGGCCTGGATCATTTGATTCCAATATTTGCCTACTCCTGCTGCTCCAAAAGACAAAACAAAAATAATGCCAAATCTAGCTTGTAGACTGGATAGCAAAATGTCTCCTTCATTGTGACAGTATCAACTGATTAAGCTTCACCTTACTTTCACTGGATTAAATCTGCGATTTGAAAAAAAAAGTTACTTACGGCTGAACTGCTGACCTGTTTAAAATTTTGGTGCAAAAGACAATGTGTATTAGTGGCAGCAATTTATGTCAACAGCTTGTAACACTTAATTTTATTTTTAATTGCATGTTAGAAATCAGGGTTTCCATGTCTGGCATTATTTATGATTGTAATTAGGCTAGTAGTTTGAATTCTCTTTTTAACTGTGTTTCTCAACATCGACCATATATTCTTCAAATTGTAAAATGGAATAACACATTTACACTGGAAAGAGGCTGTTTTTTGACTTTTGTTGAAATAATCACAATCAAAGATGTAGGCTTTGAAGGGATCAAGGCATCTGAATTTCTTGGGGTTTTTAGTTGCTCTAATAGGATAAAAAGGGAATATCATATGGTATGCTTTTCTGAATTATTTATAAAATGTTCCTAATCTCCCCAAACTCAATGCACAGGAATGCCCTGGAGCAGAAAGTCACAAATCCTGAAGAAATCTTTTGGTTTGAGTTTGGAACTGGTTGAATTAATGAGGTTCAAAATTCTCAAACATTGGAAAGTACAAAACGTTTGGAATGCATTCAGTAAAAAAGGACACAATGTGGAATCAGTAATGGGTTGCTCTCTTTTATTTAGTACAACAAAAATCCTGGAGGCACAGAATACCAAATGGAACTTTAGTAAAATAACCTGGGAGAAATGTAGGGCAGTCCATGAAGGCAAGAGCTAATAACCATCATTCCAACCTTCATTGCTACTAGAGCTGACAATTTGAGCATACTGCTGGCTTGTCTCCCACAACCTACCCACTGTAAACTTGAGGTCATCAAAACTTTGGTATCTTCATTTGCACTAGTTACTTGAATGACATTAGCTTCTGGTCAAGCAACATCTTATTTTAAAAATTTTCATCCATCTTAAAAAGTCCCTTTATTATCTCACCCTCTCAATATGTCTCCAATCTCCTCCAGTGCTCTAACCCTCGCAATACTTGTGCACATTTAACTTGAGTTTCTTGTGATTCATCATTTTTAATCATGCCACCATTGCTGATCATGCCTTTGACTGGTAGGTGCCAAGCTCTGGAATTCCCTTCCAACTCTCTGGCATTTCTCTTTGTGACATTTCAAATAAATCTGTTGGGCTATAACCTGGTGTAATGTGACTTCTAACATTCTGCAAAACTATCTCATTGACAAAGCTTTTGATAAACTGAACTATTATCTTCTAATGTGACTCAGTGTCATAGTTTACAAATCCCCTGTGAAGCGACTTTGGCCATTTTATTATGTTACAGGCACCAAACAAATCTAAATTGCTGTTGGTGAGAACATCTGAACAGATGTTGATTCATAGCATGGTACAGCACAAAAGGAGGCTATTTACCTCATCGAGTTCATGTCACCTCTATTGAAGAAGAATCCAATTGTTCCCACAGTTGGTATACTTTCCCTCACATCTCGTCAATTTCTTTTCTTCTTGAAGTATTTATTCAATTCTCTTTTGAAAGCTACTGTTGAATCTGTTTCCACCATTCTACCATATAGTACATTCCAAATAATAATCACTTCTTGTAATAAAACGGTTTTCTACATATAATTTCTGTTTTTTTTGCCAAATATCTTAAATTTATGGTCTTTGGCTAATGATGCTTCAGGAATTAGGAATAATTTCTCTTTCTATTTTACCCAATCTAAACTCTTCAGATTCTAAATACCTCTACCAAAGTGTTGCCTTACCTTCTCTGCTCTGAAGGGAACTTCCCCAGCTTCTTCAATCTCCCTAGAGCCTGTCACAGGAACCTAAAGCACGGCCTTCTGCATAATTTTTCCAGCCACACATTCATCTGCCTTATCCTGCTACTTCTATACTCACTTGCATGTCATTCGGAGTAATCTGGAAGTTTCTACATTTGACGCCCCACATGTTTATTTTCTGTCACGCTCCTTAAATTCTCATTCCTCTTCCTACCCAAGTAATTGGTACCAATGTGAACCATGCCCTCTGGCTATTCACTCTCTCCCAGAACAATGTCCTGCAACATTTCTGTGATATTCTGGTTAATGGCACCAAGGGAGTCACATCTAGGCCATAGGAATGTATGTCTGTTCCCTTGGTTAATTAATCCCTTGTCACTATTGATCCTCCCCTCTTCTTCTTCACTTTCTGTCCACGCAAACCATTCATGTTGGGGTGAATTTGGCTCTGATTGCATTTCCATGTCAATGTTTAATGTAGCATAAGAGAAGGTCATGGAGAGTGCTGTGATAATACTTTGCAATATTCCAATGCATTTTTTAAGTTATTCTAATACTTTAAATATGAGTAATCAAATATAGTGGAGCATACAGTTGCCTTGATAAACAATCTCCATAGGTTTTATATTATTATCGTGAGGTATCTGTACAGATTTATTATATCGATAACAAAAACACTAAAACTCATAATTTTGTTATATAGTTGATGACTATGCATTGAGTAAGCGGCATTGAGAAATATTGCCTTCTGCTTTCTTTACGCAAGAAAGAAAGAAATACCAATTTAAGTAGCAAACACAATGTGTATTAGCATAGATTTGCATGCTTGCATTCTAATTTAGAGTTGGTGGTAATTTGGGCCATGAAATCATAAATTAGATGAAACTAAACTAATTTACAACTTTACCTATCGGATATTAATGATGTTTTATTCCTTCCTGCTAGATTCATGTTTCTCATCGTTGACCTACATCAGCACAATTAAAAATGTTGCTGATGGATCATTGCTTTTTTATACAGTTTGTATCAGTCTCTGTCAGGATTAGTACAGGCAACTGAAGACAGCACAAGTCAATCCCCACCTTCACACCTGCTCTTTTCCACAAATGCAGGCTGTCTGTATCTAAGAAAAGATGCATATGCCTTGGTACAGTGTCACGGTGAAAGTTTACGAGATTTGTTTATAAAGGTGATATCTTTTTATTTCTGATTGTGGAATAAAATAGAAATTGAAAGTTTTTAAAACCAAAGACTGGGGAAGAAATTTGAAAATAGATGACTGGAACTCACTGAGAGTCATGTTTACATTGTTGTTTTACCATCCGTGGAGGTGTGTAGGGGTGTGCATAGAGTGAGATTTGGCCAGCAACAGATAACTGTCTGGTTTGCACAGCTGTGGATCCCAAAGGCCATCAGCCGGATGACAATTTTCTGATTGTTTTCTAGGCAGCTGAAGAGCTTGTGAATGATACAGTCACAGAGATTTCCCTGACTGCAAAAGCAGTATCTGTTTTGATATCTCTCTGCATCAAAATAACTCAAGCCTGAAGACAGTCACTTATTTTCCCCTACTATAAGCTGGTGCCTCTAACCAGTGACTGTAAAATGAACTATTAATGTGACTTAAGCAAAAATTGATAATTTGGAAGGAAGGACTTTGGAGAACATCAGGTCTTGAGAAGTAAATTGGACAATTCATCTAAGCCTGTAGACTGGTGCTATTGAACTGTGAGATTCCCCATTATTTTTTCTTACAACAGTAGAGTCATAGTCACAGAGATATACAGCACGGAACAGACCCTTCAGTCCAACTCGTCCATGAAGACCAGATATTGTAAATTAATTTAGTGCCATTTGCCAGCATTTGGCCCATGGCCCTCTAAACCCTTCCTTTTCATATATCTATCCAGATGCCTTTTAAACGTTGTAATTATAGTCACTTCCTCTGGCAGCTCATTCCATACATATACCACCCTCTGCGTGAAAAGGTTGTTCATTAGGTCCCTTTTAAATCTTCCCCCTCTCACCTTAAACCTGTGCCCTCTAAGTTTTGACTCCCCTCCCCCCACTCCAGGGAAAAGACCTTGTTTATTTACCCTATTCATGCCCCTCTTGATTTTATAAACCTCTATAAGGTTACCCCTCAGCCTCTGAGCTCCAGGGAAAACAACCCTAGCCTTTTCAGCCTCTTCCTGCAGCTCAAACCCTCCAACCCTGGTAACATCCTTGTAAATCTTTTCTGAACTCTTTCAAGTTTAACAATATCATTCCTATAGCAGGGAGACCAGAATTGCACGCAGTATTCCAATAGTGGCCGAACCAATGCTCCGTACAATCACAACATGACCTCTCAACTTGTATACTCAATGCACTGACCAATAAAGGCAAGCATACCAAATGCCTTCTTCACTATCCTATCTCCCTGTGACTTCACTTTCAAGGAACTATGAACCTGCACTCCAAAGTCTCTTTGTTCAGCAACACTCTGCAGGACTTTACCAGTAAGTGTGTAAGTCGTGCCCTAACTTGCGTTTTCAAAATGCAGCGCCTCACGTACATCTAAATTAAACTCCATCTGCCACTCCTTGGCCCATCGGCCCATCTGACCAAGATCTCTTCGTATTCTGAGGTAACCTTCTTCGCTGTCCACTGCACCTCCAATTTTGGTGTCATCCGCAAACTTACAAACCTTACCTCCTATATTTACATTAAAATCATTTATATAAATGATGAAAACAGTGCTTACCTTTCCAAATACATGTAAATCCTGTCCCTCAGGATTCCTTCCAACAACTTGCCCACCACCGATGTTAGGTTCCCCAGTCTATAGTTCCCTGGCTTTTCCTTACCACCTTTCTTAAATAGTGTCACGAACCAACCTCCAGTTTTCTGGCTATCGATGACACAAATATCTCAGCAAGGGGCACAGCAATCACGTCCCTAGCTTCCCACAGAGTTCTAGGGTACACCTGATCCAGGGATTTATCCACCCATTATGTGTTTTAAGACATCCAGCACCTCCTTCTGTGTCATATGGACATTTTTCAAGATGTTGCTATTTATTTTCCCACAGTAAATACTGATGCAAAATACTCATTTAGTATCTCCCCCATCTCCCGCGGTTCCACATAGGCGGCTCTGCTTATCTTTAAGGGACCCTCTTCTCTCCCTAGGTATTCTTTTGTCCTTAATGTATTTATAAAATCCCTTTGGATTCTCCTTAAACTTATTTGCCAAGTATATCTCATGTCCCCTTTTTGCCTTCTTGATTTCCCTCTTGACCATACTCTGACTGGCTTTGTACTGTTCTAAGGATTCACTTGATCTCTATTGCCTATATTTTACATAGGCTACCTTGTTTTCCTTGACCGAAACCTTAATTTCTCTAGTCATCCAGCATTCCCTACACCTAACAGCCTTGTCCTTCACCCCAACAGGAATATACTGTCTCTGGACTCTCATTATCTTATTTTCAAAGTCTTCCCATTTTCCAGCTGTCCTTTACCTGTAAATATCTGCCCCCTATCAACTTTTGAAAGTTCTTGCCTAACACCGTCAAAATTGGCCCTCCTCCAATTAAGAGCTTTAACTTTTCGATCGAGTCTGTCCTTTTCCATCACTGTTTTAAAACTAATAGAATTATGGTCACTGGCCCCAAAATACTCCCCTACTGATGCCTCAGTCACCTGCCCTGCCTCATTTCCCAAGACAAGGTGAAGTTTTGCTCCTTCTCTAGTAGGTACATACACATACTGAATCTGAACATTTTCTTGTGCGCACTTAACAAATTTCTCTCCACCCAAGCCTTTAACACTATTTGCAGTCTCAGTCTATGTTTGGAAAGTTAAAATCCCCTACCATTACCACCTTATTATTCTTACAGATAACGGAGATCTCCTTACAAATTTGTTTCTCAATTTCCCACTGATTATTGGGGTTCTATGCTACAATCCCAATAAGGTGATCATCCCTTTCTTATTTCTCAGTTCCACTCACATAACTTCTCTGGATGTATTCCCAGGAATATCCTCCCCAAGTACATCTGTAATGTTATTCCTAATCAAAAACACCACTCCCTCTCCTCTCTTAGCCCCTTGTTATCCATCCTACAGCATCGATACCCTGTAATGTTAAGCTGTGAGCCCTGTCCATCCCTGAGCCACATCTCTGTAATTGTTATGATATCCCAATCCTATCCCTGAGCTTCCATAACTGCTACGTTATCCCAGTGCTATGTTCCCAACCATGTGAGTTCATCTGCCTTACCTGTTAGGCCTCTTGCATGAAAATAAAAGCAGTTTAATTTATCAATCTTAACTCATTCTCTGCTTTGTTCCTGCCTGCCCTGACTGTCTGATTTGCTGCTTTCCCCAACTGTTCCAGTCTCAAACTGATGTCTTTCCTCACTATCTCTGTGGGTCCCCCCACCCCTCACCCTACAACTAACCCCATTACTCGTTTAAATCCACCCAAGCAGTTCTAGCAAATCTCCCCACCAGTATATTAGACCCCTTCAAATTCAGGTGCAATCCGTCCTTCTTATACATGCCATTTCTACCCTGGAAGTGATACCAATGATCCAAAAGTGTGAATCCTTCTCCCCTGCACCAGCCCCTCAGCAACACATTCATCTGCTCCATCCTCCAATTCCTACCTTCATTAACTCATGTCACAGAGAGTAATCCGTATATTACTACCTTTGAAGGCCAGCTTTTTGAATTCTTGCCTAACTTCCTATATTCTTTCCACAGAATCTCATTCTTTTCTCTTCCTATGTCGTTAGTTCCAAAGTGTACAACAACCTCCTGCTGGTCCCTCTCCCTTTTGAGAATATTCTGCACCCTCTTCAAGATATCCTTGATCCTGGCATCAGGGAGGCAACACACCATTCTGATTTCTCCCTGCTGTCTATTTCTCCCTGTCAGTCTATTTGTGCCTCTGACTGGTGAGTCCCCTATCATAATCAATTGCTTGGAACTTGACGTACACCTTGCTACATTAGAGCCAGTCTAAGTACCAGAAACCTGTCTGTCTGTGTTACATTCCTCTAAGAGTCCATAACACCTTACATTTTCCGAAGCAGCATGCCTGTTTGTGATGGGGATAACGCACTTGCATTCTTCTTTGTGCTTTGGAGTGTGTGGGGATTTTAAAGGGATTACAGTTTTAACTAGTAGAGTCATTTGTTGACAGTTTATAAATGCTTATGTGTGGCTAGAGTTTACTTACTTGTGATAAATAGTAGCACTTGTTAGGTACCAGAATCTTGGCAATGTTTTTTGTTAAACTGGTTCCATCAGATAAATACACTGGGGAATTCATGTACTCTGATTAATGCTTTATAGTGACTCTGTGATCTATTGATTGTCGGTTTGATTATCAGCACATTTTCCCAAGCGGGTTGTAACAGGTTCTTGGAATACAAAGATTGTATGATGATGAGAGATTAACTAAATTGGGTCTGTAATTTTTGAAATTTAGAAGAATGAGTGGTGATCTCGCTGAAATTTATAAGATTCTGAAGGGTTTACCTGGTTGATTGGGGAATCTAGAGCACAGGAGAAGTCTTAGGATAAGTGATCAATTATTTTGGACTGAGATGAGGAGAAATTTCATCAATTCTACAATTACCCAGGCAGTTGTATAGTGACATGGATTTCCTGTCATGTTGGTGATTCCTTTGGAACCAAGAATTATACACAAGAAGGTTGTGAATGTGATCAGATGATTCTTATTTTTAAAGATGAAAAGGTTTGATTGGGTAGACATAGAGAGGATGTTTGAATTTGTCGGGAAGTCTAAAACTAGGACCCATCAACATAGGAGAGTGGTGATAGTGTGTTACAGTTTACTTGGCGCCTGGAATATGTACTTTCATATACACATTGTAGTGTGAAGTTATGGGTAAAAAGGTAGAGGCTCCAACTTTCTTTCTATTACACATGTGATCAGCAGTCTCTCCCTCACCCTTCATTTGCCATTAACATGTGTTCGAAAGAATTGCAAATTGATAATCAACATGTTTGGTCACATTATTTATGTACCTTCCCTGACCGTCAAGTCCTGAACGCAGGGTTGTTGACTTAGAGACGTGGTTGTGACCCACTGCAGCACAAGACCCCACATATAAGATAGTTACCCAATAAACCTAATAAAGAATTCAGGAAAATCTTGTGAGAATTCTTCAATGTGATTGGTTATTTTGACAGCTTGATGATATAATGTTTGCTTGATGCCAGTGATCCCTTATGGATTCTGTCGCAAACAAATTAACTTTGGCTAAATGGAAATGTTATATTTGTAGTTGGGCACGCTGCCCCTTTAAGAGACCTGATCAGTGGATCCAGTGAAAAGGCCTTATGTATAGAACCAGCTGTGATGATATGAACATCATCAATATTGTGTTCCTGTTCAGATTCACCGCTTATCTACCCTGTGTATAATTCTTTGTTCTAAAGGAATCACCAACATGACAGGAAATCCATGTCACTATACAACTGCCTGGATAATTGTAGAAAACTTTTTTTGAGTTCAGCAATGAGTATGGTCAGTTTGCTACTGATCACCAAATCTATGCCAATAATACTTGTCCAGTTTGTGATTTCATGTTACATGGTCAATGCAAAGTAGTGCAAATTGCAAAGGCATTAAAATAATGCAAATAATGGTAAGGATACAATAACATAAACCATGAGGTATAACACTGTGATTAATCAGAAGAAAATTAAAACCATCAGGCAACCTTTCAGGTAAAGAAATAGCAGATTTCCACAGACTAATCTCTGCTCTGACTGCTAGGAATTAGTTTGCATATTTGGTTGAGAAGCCGCTAGCTGATCTATCACTTTCTCTGTATTTGTTCATGATGTAAATGAAAAGGCAGGCGAACCCAAAATCTCCTTTTAATTCAGACTTTCTCTTTAAAAGGCAAAGATTTTACCAACACTGATTTTACAGCTAAATGTAAATGCCTGCCTGTAGAACATTACTGGTAATAACAGTTTATTTGCTGTGAACATGCTCCCTTATTCACTGACTTGGAAAAGCCCAAAGCAATGCATGAAAGCCAAGGATTCCCAAGTGTTCCACTTGTGGCTTTTAGTTAGCTACCGTCTGCCGAGTGCCATAATGTTCATCCAGCTTTTTTGCCTCATGACTGAGCACAGAACCATAATAGGTCATTTAAAACTTCTGCTTCACCTCTTGATGCTTTGCCAGCTGAAGCTTGCTTGTGTAATTTACAGCACAAGGATTGCTTCCTGACGACAGTGTACTGCCTTTCTTGAACAGAAATCTTTCACGAGCCATTTAACAGGTGTTCTCAGTTTCGTACATGAGTGGAAATATCAATAACCATTGTTGAAGGTAAATATTTTTAAGGTATTATTCGAGTAGGTTTTTCCTTGAATCTGAGAAGGAAACACATTGAATTATAATGGCTATTTCAATGATCACTACCCAGCATCCCCATTCTGAGTGCTCCTTGATCTTGAGTTTATCAAAAAATCTGCTGCTTGTACCTGTCTAAAATCTTCTTCATTTAGCCTCACATTGTTCTATTATCTACATTGGTTGTCAGTCCAGTAATGTGCAGTTACCTCTGTAATCTTGAATGTGGACATTAGAACCTATTCCCATTACCCCACATCTTCCCTTCCCCATCCAAACAAACGATGAAAACGGTATTTGCAGGGCCAAGGGCTTTTGTGTTCAACCTCAAGAGCCATTTTAGAAATTAGGGAGAGGTTTTCTTGTCATTATGGAAATTCAGGCATTTTCTTTCTGTGCTCACTTTATCAAAACTTTTCATGACTTCAGAGACTTCTGTTAGGTCACCCGTCAATGTTTTGTTTTCAACAGAAAAGAGATCCAACTGTCTTTCAATTTCTGATATGTATAGGTATTCATCTCCAGAGCCATCCATATACAGCTTCTTATTCATTGAGATTTTTGTCATACGGGCACTGAACAAAACCATTATTTGCCTAAACTAGCACTTTTGCACTTCATCTTATTTTCTGGAAGACACATTAGTATCAAAAGGCATTTTGATTTTTAAGTGACTTCAATTACAGTACACAGTGAGTAATACTGCATTTGTTGTCTGAGCAATAATGGTTACAATAGTAACTGCCAGATTGTGCTATCTAATTGATTTTGATGGCATGCTAATGGAAGTACTTATACACTTGTGGCCATGAAACTTAAACACCACCACATTGTGTAGCATTTTCCAACTTGCAACACTATGATTTCATTGCAGTTGTAGTTTGATTACTAAATTCCTGCCAAAAGCGCAACTGGCAACTTTATAACACATTGCTAACATGTTGAATGTTGTATTTTGTCTTTTCAGTCTGACTGAGCACTTATTGCACCAGATTTTGCAATCAGAATACTGGCAAGGCTATTAACATTCATAGTTATTACTTGATAAATTAGGCAGCAATATATTGACATTGAAAATCAGGGCAGAATTAGGCCGCTTGACCCACGGTCATAGAGTCATAGAATCATAGAGTCATATAGCATGGAAACAGACTCTTTGGTCCAACTAGTCTACACTGACCACGTTCCCAAACCAAGCTAGTTCCACTTGCCAGCGTTTGGCCCATATCCTTCCAAACCTTTCCCGGTGTATTTGAATTTTCAGAAGGCATGCGATAAAGCACCACATAAAAGCTTATGGTACGAGATGGGAGCTTATGGTCATGGGGGGCATGAATTAATACGGATTCAGGGTTGGTTAACACACATGGCAAACAGGTGGGTTTGATGGGTCTTTTTCAGGTTAGACAGGCATGACTAGTGGAGTACCAAAAAGATAGTCTGAGGCCTCAGTTACTTTGACAGTTTCAACGGGGCCCGGTTCTCAGCAGTTTAGACAGACCCAGGTTCTTGGCAGTTTTGAGGTGTCCCCGGTCCTCGGCAGTTGGACAGGCCCCAGTCTTCGGCACTGGCTGCTTCATGAATCCAAGAGGCTGTGGAATGAACAAAAATTGATATTTGTCTTAACTTTTCTCCTTTTTTCAATATACATATAATTTACGTAATTAAACAGCACAGTTTTGTGGCAGCTTAGACGCATTTTACTGTATTTTCACAAATACAAGTAACAATAAATTTCTATCTATAAATTTCTAACAATCTATTTACGACCTGTATTAGAGGAGGGGACAGAGTGCAATGTATCGAAATTTACTGACAATGCAAAAATAGATGGGAGAACATGTTCTGATGAGGACATAAGGAATCTGCAAGGGGGTATGGGTAGATTGAATAAGCGAGCTAAAACTTGGCAGATAGATTTTAATATAGGAGAGGTCATACACTTGTACAAAGCATCGTAAGGTAAAGTGAGAAAGACTCCAAAAAAAGTGCAGTACAGAGAGATCCAAGTGTTCCTGTGCATGAAACAAAAAAATTAGCATGCAGGTGCAGCAAGTAATTAAGAAGACAGATAAAATTTTGGTCTTAATGTCTAGGGGTTGGAGTTTAAAAATATGGCATTCTTGTTACCACTGTATCAGGCACTTAGTGAGGTTGCATGTGGAGTACTGTGTACAGTTTTGTATTCTATGTTTAAGAAAGGATATACCGACCTTGAAGACAGTTCAAGAGATTCATAGAGTCATAGAGTCATTTGGCATGGAAACAGACCCTTCGGTCCAACCAGTCCATGCTGACCATAATCCCAAAGTAAACCAGTCCCACCTCTCTGCTCCTGGTCCATATCTCACCAAACTTTTTCCTATTCATGTAGTTATCCAAATGTCTTTTAAATGTTGTAATTGTACCTGCAACCACCACTTCCTCAGGGAGTTCATTCCACATGCGAACCACCCACTGTGTAAAAAAATTGCTTGTCATGTCTTTAAATCTTTTTCCTCTCGCCTTAAAAATTTGCCCCCTAGCCTTGAAATTCCTCATCCTAGAGAAAAGACAACTACCATTAACTCTATCTATGCCTCTCATTATTTTATAAACTTCTTTCAGGTTGCCTTTCAACCTCCTATGCTACAGTAAAAAAAAAGTCCCAGCCTATCCAGCCTTGCTTTATAACTCAAACCTTTCATACCCAACAACATCCTGGTAAATCTCTTCTGAACCCTCTCCAGCTTCATAATATCCTTCCTCCAACTGAGCAACCAGAACTATACTCAGTATTCAAGAAGAGGAGTCATTTAAATATCAATTTATTTTTCTATAATTTTGATTGTGGATTGAAATAGGAAAAGTACTGATTTAAAAGCCAATGATTTTTGACAGAAAGCAGTTATCTAACACTCATTGTAAATGCTGTTTACACAACTCTTGGTTCAGCAGTAGGGAAAACGTAGTTACAAATGAGCTGGGAACAGGGAGGTAAGAAAGAATGAAGATTTGGCTGGCAGCAAGTAGCTGATTGGTCTGTGAAAAGGTGGCCAGTTATGGATGTTGAAAGACTCCTGCCTGCCAACAGCTATGTGACTGGCTCCCTGCAAAGCACAGGAGTGAGACTGATTGGATCAGAAAATATTGGACCTCTGGCAGTACGCCCTCTGCAGTAAAAAGCATCTCAAACCTGAAAGTAGCCAGTTTATTCCCCCTCGGTTGCTGTAAGCTGTGACATTTAATTCATAAATTAGAGACTTTAAAACTGAATTAGTTATTCGGTACATTCTGCAAATGTGTGAAAATACTTACAGAAGAAAGATTGAGAAGAAGCATTGACCACAATTAATGCAGAAATCTAGAGTTGTTTTCTTTTTGTTGTGCCCATTCCTAATCAACCTTGAATTGAGCAGTTTACTCTGGTATTTTAAAGGATGGTTAAGGATCAACTTCTTTACTTTGGATCTGGAGTCACATGAAGGCCAAATCAGCTAATGATGGCAGGTTTCCTTCTTTAAATGGCATCAGTGAACCAGATGGGCTTTTACATAACTGACAATAACCTGAAAAATGATAATCATGAAACTAACTTTCAATTTCAATGAATTGAATTAAAATTCCACCATGGTAGGATTTGAACCTATGCCCCTGGAATAGTAGTCTGGGCCTCTGGAAATAAAAGATTTAATGACATTATCACACTTTTGCCATTACCCCCACTATTCTGCCAATGCCCCCAACTATCAGTGATACGTCTTTAATGAGTGCTGTACTGAAAAACGTGCAATAGTGTGAACATGGATTACTTGTCTACTACTTCCTTTTCAAAGGCAGCTGAAAGGTTTATGGCTGGTTCATTGTGAGTTTTAAATGGTACAATACATGATAATTAATGCCAAGGAAAACCCTTAACCCGGGACAAAAGAATAATTTTACATTTTTGATGGTCATAGTTCCTCAGAAGATAATTAGTGCTGGATACTCTTTTTAAAAAAACTTTTCTTGTATGATTCTTTCATCTTTGTTAATTCCCTCTGTTTTTCTCGAGTGTTATTTTCATTACTGAACTGAGTTAAAGTTAATTTATATTTCCCGATTTATATACTTGTTTTGCATTTTACTGCATGTCTCAATGTGGATTCTCTAATTTGATCTGCAAGTGTCCAATTTTGGAAGATGACAAACTGGAACTTTTGATAGATTAGAACAATTATCCTTTCAAAATTGTACAAAAACTTCATGGACAGCTGTCAATAAAACTCCTTTGTCATTTACCGCAAAAAAACACCCTTTTATTATATTCAACAAAAATCAATATAGATGTTCCAATTTGAAATTGAGCAGAACTAAGTTAGCTGGGAATGGTACGGTGGCTCAGTGGTTACCCCTGCTTCCTCCCAGCACCAGGGACCTGGGTTCAATTCCAGTTTCGGGTTACTGTCTGTGTGGAGTTTGCACATTCTCCGTGTTTGCGTGGGTTTCCTCCTGGTGCCCTGATTTCCTCCCACAGTCCAAAAATGTGTAGGTTAGTTGGACTGGCTATGCTAAACTGCCCGTAGTGTGCAGGCCAGGTTGATTAGCCATGGAATATGCAGGGTAACAGGGTAGGGGGTTGGGTTTGGGTTGGATGCTCTTCTGAGGGTCAGCGTGGACTCACTGAGCCAAATGTCCTGCTTCCACGCCGGAGGGATTCTATGGTTGTTAATAAATTCAAACAAATTGTGATTTAGTGTATTAACGATTTTAGATTTATCCTTGTTGTTTGAGTTGTAGGCATTACTGGCAATGTTGTGATTTACTGCCCATCTTCGTCAGCTCTGCTGTAATATTGCTGAATATTCTCCTTGTCCACTAACACAACTGAATATCACAGTGAGAGGGCATATTAGAGGGCAGCTAAGAGTCAACCAGAAATGAAAACAGAAATTACTGGAGAAACTCAGCAGATCTGGAGGCATCTGGGGAAAGAAAGACAGAATTGGCATGTTGAGTGTAGTGTGGCTCTCCTTCAGAACCAGGAGTTCACAGGTGCTGGCCAGACCTGCTGACGTTCTCCAACATTTTCCCTTTTTGGTCCAGGTTTCCAGAATCTGCAGTGTTTTTCTTTCCTTTCATAACATTCAGCCATGTTTGTATGACACTGGAGCCCCATATACAAGAACATTAGAGCATAAGTAATAGGATCAAGAATGATCTTGAGCTTACTGTGCAATTCAGTTAGACATGACATTATGCCTGAAATCCATGTACCTTGATTCTCTAGAATCCAAAAATCTATCTCAACTTTAAAAATGCTCATTGCCTCAACATCCACATCCCTTTGTATAGAGTTCCAACAACTCTGAATCCTCTAAGTGAAGAAATTTCTCCCCATTTCAGTCTTAAATGATCAATCCCTTTTCCTTGGATCATTCTGCCCACTTCTGGTTTGGTTAAAAAAAAGTACTTGGCGTCTACCTTGTTACACTCCCTTGGAATCTTTTAAATTTCAATGAGATCCCTTTTCATTCTTCAAAATCCCAGGTACTGTAGCCACCTCCATCATTGGAATACTAGGCTGGGCGTTAGTAAGCTAAGGTTACTGGCAGTATTTTTGTTCTTCATTTCTTTTAAAATAAACTCTGTTCTGTTGTTGAGCAATGGAAGTCTTTGTCAAATTCATTGAAGCTTTTGTAAAGGAGCTTACTACCAAAGGGGTGAAGTAAATCAAATATCACCAAACAGCAAATCTTCTAAATTTCAATTTTGTTAAAAGGTGAGAGAATTTACAACCTTATTTGCATACTTGGAAGAAAATAAAAGAACCGGAGATGTTACTCTCCATTACTTGTTTTATAAAAACAATGTTCTTATTATAACACTGCTGATGATAGCCCACTGTGTGGTGCAATGTGTAAGTACGCCTAATAACAGATCGTTCTGGCCATTATTTTATTTTGGCGCTTGCTGCTTCAGTTATGATCCTCCAGCTTCTCCATGCATTTACTACATTAAAGGTATTTAATAAATTCCAATTGTTAATGCGTGTGTTTCTTTCTCACGTCTTTACTGAGATAGGCTTGATGCTGATGATAATAATGTCAAGTGAAAATAATAGCTGAAGATCTCAAGATGGATTTAGCCTTCTGGATACTGTAGTCATGCTGCAACTGGCCTCTAATTGTAGTACCAAAAACATTTAAAACTACTAACTCCTGTGCACTGCGGCATTTTCTGTTTAAACACCAGGAGGGAGATTAGTTATACATCTTGCCTGACAGTTACTCAAGGAATATAATTCTAATGATAATGCGGTAGAAATTACTGGCAAGTGTAACCACCTACCTGATCCCAATGGATAAGCCTAACTATAATCTTTCTACTTAATACACATCCAGCTAATAATTAATCACACTTGCAGCTTTCTTTTTGAGTGAGGCCTCAAACGGATTCTTTAGTTGTATTGCTCAACTAGGTGTTGTAAAACATATGCAGCTGAACTTCGGAAACTGGCACAGTTCCATCCATGAGAATTAATATAATATGTTTCTTTATTATGCAAAATCTGTAAAAAAAACAGAAAGTCAAATATTTATTGTTCCCAAACCTCAGAAGAGTTAATTAAACTTGAAAAGAAGCAGCGGCCAGCTTGTAAATTACTGAAATGTTACTAACATACTTAATTGCCCTATATTTTCATGGCAAACATTTTTGTCTGTTATGTATTCTTGTTAATTATCAAGAAAATGTCTTTTCGAAACTTTGAAATGATTGTAATTTAAATATGTATGAAGTTTTATTTCTTAGTAATTATAATTATGAAAGTATTAAATAAAAAATGAATTCAACTCACTTATCAGCCCTTCACACAGGGAATAATGATCGAATCCTTCTCTATGAGGTCTGAAAGGGCTCATTAGAAAGTTTTCTCTGTTAATCAGTGTGCATGACTGTACCAGTCCTAATTTGCACCAAATAATAGCACTATCTACTTCATGAAAGCAAGATCAGTCTTAAAAGTAAGGTCTTTGTCAATTCAGGACAATATCAATGAGGATTCAGTATTTTCTTTTCTATACATTGAATATGGGAATCTTGCTTTTTGTGAGATCTTATGTAGTCTTTCTAATTGTCCAACAGGTTTCAGCTTCTTTCTGCTTGTTTGGATAAGTGTGAGGTCTGTCATGCAGAAAAACTAACTGACCATAATATTGTGGTATGGAAAGCCATGCAAGTAGGGGAGAAAAAATGAATGGAGTCATGGCATGGGTTAGTTTAGTGAGGGGGACAGATGCTGTTCTATGCAGCCAAGAGCTTGAGTTCAGATGGCTATGTTGCCCATTGAGTGCCAGGGTTCTAGACATCTGGTCAGGGCTGAACAGAATATTGGAGTGAGAGAACCTAGTTGTGGTTGTTCATACATTTATCAATAACATAGGCAGGGCAAGGAATGAGATTTGGACAGTATAGGGAACCAAGTAGTAGAGCAGAAGCTCAAACATAGTAGTTTCTGGATTATTTCTTGAGCCACATGCCAGCTGGCAGACAGCACATTAGTTTAGGGAAATTAATACATAGTTGATGACTGTGAATACACCAATAAACTGCTGAACAGTCTTCACTAGGTGGATGTGGAAAAGATATTTTCTCTTGTTGTTGAATAAACCTTAATCCAAATTACTTGTTAAATCCAGTCTTTTGACAAATGACCACGTCTGCAAAAAACTTGTCAACATTTTAATTATAAAAACAAATTGAATCTATAACAAATGTCCTATTAGGTGACAGCGAAGGCAAGAGAGAAATATTAGCTCCCCAAGCTTCCACATAATCCCAAATGTGCAAAGGTTGAAGGTGTTTCTTTTGTGTGTAGAAAATTGTTTCCTGTTTATGAATATGTATCAATTTTAACATGTGTAAATGCACCATAATAAGAAACTGACTGACTATCTTCAATTAGTTAATTGTGTAGCTCTTGGTGCATTCAGGATTGTTAAGCAATTGCTTAATTTGCCGACCTATCAGCACCATGTTCTCCTGTAGTAAATATTGTTGCAGTTGTTTAATTTTGATATTCTTGTATTTGCCCTGATGAGGGCAAGATGAAGAGCTTCTTTCTCTTCAGCAATATTTAAGTTCTGTAATGCCAAGCAACTCAATTGAACTTCATTTAAATGATGGATAGGATATCAGAGTGCATTCAATTTCTACTTTTGAGAGTCAGCATTAATTGATTATGAAATTAATGTGATTTTTTTAAAATACAAAATTAAGAACAGTAAATGTCTTGCTCACCAGACAAAGCAGAACCAGAAAATCCCAGACTTAATGCAATATGTCTAGGGAGAAAGGTGGAAGGACAAAACTGGCATTTATGTAGTGCCTTTCATGACCTTGGGATGCTGCAAGTGCTTTACATCCAGTACAGCATCAGCGATTATAATTCTATTAGTTTTAAAATAGTTACGGAAAAGGATAGGCCTTGTATAAAAGTTAAAATTCTAAATAGAGCAAGACCAATTTTAATAGTATTAGACTATTAAAAAAAATGTTCAAAAGTTGATTGGGGTAGACTGTTTGCAGGTAAAGGGACAACTAATAAGTGGGAGGTTTTCAAAAGTGAGATGATGAGAGTTCAGACACGTTATGCTCCTACTAGAATGAAGGGCAAGGCTGGTAGGAATAGGAAACAATGGATGACTAGGGATATTGAGGGTCTGGTCAATAAAAAGAAGTAGGTATATGTGAGGTATAGATGACTGGGATCAACTGAATCTCTTTAAGAGTATAAGGGCAGTAGGAGCATACTTAAGAGGGAAATCAGGAGGGCGAAAAAAGTGATATGAGATAGCCTTGGCAGATAAGGTTAAGGAGAATCCACAGAGATTCTACAAGTATATTAAGGGCAAAAAAGCAACTAAGGAGAGAATAATGCCCCTTAAAGATCAATAAGGTTCTCTATGTGTGGAACTACAGGAGATGGGAGAGGTGAATATTTCGTGTCATTATTTACTGAGAAGAAAGACATGGAAGCTAGGGAATGCGGGGAAATAAATGTTGATGTCTTGAACAGAGTCCGCATTTTTTTCTCTATTTTTGTTCCCCTTTCTGTGTTAGGGAATGGAGAGCTGGAAAACCCCGGAGGCGAGAGCAGCAGCCGGCAAGAAGAGTCCCGGAGGAGCAGTGGCTGACGTGGTGGAAGCAGCCCTGGGCAGCAGCCAACACATGCAGTGAGTCCTGGACAGAGGCCGATGCTGGGGAAGCAGTCCTGGAACCTACCTTGGAGCACCTGAGAGCCTGTACAGAGTGGACTGGAGGCTTGGAGCTGGGTCAATTGTTGGACTGGGCTCTGGCATGGGCTGCTGGAATGTAATGTTTATTTGAATTGTTTTTATCTGACTGGAATATCAATCCTTTAACTATGTCTTATTGCTAACTTACTCTTTAAAAACTGTAGTGTAAAAGTAACGCAACTTCTTTTCTCTTGATTCCTCTTTTGTATCTAAGATTTGAACTTAGGTGCTTTGTACCTAAGATGGCGCCATAAGAGGTGACATTGTAAAACTTTTCACTGTACTCCTGTACTTGAGTACATGGGACATTAAAGGATATTCATTCATTGATCCATTCATTACAGAAGGTGCTGGACATCTTAAAAAGCATAAAGGTAGGTAGATCTCTGGGACCTGTGTGTCCCTGGACATTGTGTGAAGCTAGGGAAAAATTGCAGGGCCCCAGCAGAGATATTTGTATAATCGACAGCCATGGGTAAGGTGCCATAAGACTGGATGGTGGCTAATGCTGCAACGAGAAGCCTGGGAACTATAGACCCGTGAGCCGGACATCAATGGTGGGTAAGTTGTCGGAGGTGATTCTGACAGATAGGATTTACATGCATTTGGAGAAGCAAGGACAGATTAGGGATAGTCAACATGGCTTTGTGCATGGGAAATCATGCCTCACAAACTTGGTTGAGTTTTTTGAGGACATGACCAAGAAGATAGATGAGGGAAGAGCAGCAGGATGATTTCTACATGGACTTTAGCAAGGGCTTTGACAAGGTTTCGCCTGGTAGACTGGTTAGTAAAGTAAGATCACATGGGATCCAGGGAGAGTTTGCCAGTTGGATACAAAATTGGCTTGGGCATAGGAGATAGAGGGTGATGGTGGACAGCTGGTTTTTGGACTGGAGCTCTGTGACCAGTGGTGTCCGCAGGAATAGGTGCTGGGTCCAATGTCGTTTATAATCTATAAAAACGATTTGGATAAGAATGTAGGAAGCATGATTAGTGAGTTTGTGGATTACGCCAAAATTGGTGATATAATATGGACAGCGATAAAGGTTACTTCAGAGCGTAATGGGATTTTGATTAACTGGGCCATTGGGCTCCAGAGTGGCAGATGGAATTTAATTTAGATAAATGCGAGGCATTGTATTTTGGTAAGGCAAATAAGGGCAGGACTTAAACAATTAATGGCAGGGCCCTGGGGAGTGTTGTCAGACAGTGAGACCAAGGGGTTCAGGAACATAGTTCCTTGAAAGTGGCACCATAAGTGGACAGGATGGTGAAGAAGGCATTTGGTACCCTTTCCTTCATTGGTCAGAGAATTGAGTACAGGAGTTGGGACATCATGTTGCGGCTATACAAGACATTGGTGAGGCCACTTTTAGAGTACTGTGTGCAGTTCTGGTCGCCCTGCTATAGGAACAACATTATTAAATCAGAAAAGGTGCAGAAAAGATTTACAAGGATATTACTGGGACTGGAGGGTTTGAGTTATAAGTAAAAGCTGGGATATCTTTCACTGGAGCATAGGATGTTCAGGGGTGACCTTTAGAGATTTATAAAATCATGAGGGGCAAAGATAAATTGAAAAACAAAGGTCTTTTCCCGAGGCTAGTGGTGTCCAAAACTAGAGGCCTAACTTTAAGGTGAGAGGAGAAAGATTTATAATGGACATGAGGGGCAACATTTTCACACAGAGGGTGGTTCATGAGTGGAATGAACTGCCAGAGGGAGTGTAGATGCAGGTACAGTTACAACATTTAAAAGATATTTGTATAGGTACGTGAATAGGAAAGGTGTAAGGGGATATGAGCCAAATACAGGCAAATGGGATTAATTTAGTTTGGGAAACTTGGTCAACATGGAAGAGTTGGACCGAAGGGTCTGTTTTTGTGCTGTATGACTCTATTTGAAATCTAGTCATTGTTGTCATGTAGGAAACAAACAGCCAATCTGATCATGCTGAAAATCAATAACCCCCATCAAATCATGATCAGGCCATCCACTTTCATGAGGGTTATCGAGGGTTAAGTATTTATCACCGAATGTCATTGCATCCGAGTAGAAGCTGAATCAAAGGGAGGAACTTATAGGAGTGAGATGTGTACTACACCTCTATGTCCATGTTTGTGTTATCATAATCCAATGGTATAAGTTAAAACATTGCATTGGGAGACATTGCAGAGCCTCTGTGTTATTCAGTCAGTAAAGAAGTGCCTCAATCAATTTTTTAAAATTCTAGTTTGAATTAGGTGAAGCAAGGAATAAATAATAAGAATACCTAGTCTGCACTAGAAGGATAATTAGCTGATTTGAATACCTAACTAAATATAGAGAAGCAGTTATGTAGTAATTGAGTAATTTGGTGGCTATAAAGCTCAAATTGACATTTTGAGGATGGTGGGGACAATAGTTACTTACTGCAAATATGCAATCTATTTGTGTTTGCTTTAGCTTTTTCATTTTGAATTGATATATTTAATTTATCAATATAACATCTACAATATTGCAATTTACACTTCAATTATGTCTTATTATTGCTTTGAAATTAATATGGCCCATATCACAAATGTGCAAATATTTATGAAATGGATAACACATGCAGTCTGAGTATTAACAAACATTGTTCTAAAATCAACATAACTCAAACATTAATATGTAAAGGATATTTCAAATAAAAAGAAGTATTTCATTTTAATCAACACAGCAAAGCTATACCTCTCATAGTTCTAAGCATATTCATTACTTACAGCACAAACCTGGACCACATGCAATCTAATAGTTTTTCTAACTCAGCCTCTGCTATGGAGGGTCTCGAAAATAGCAGCAAAGAGTCTTGCCCAATCCACTGCCCTTCCTGTCTTTAACTCTTTCTAACTGTGTCACGTACAAAGTAATACAGTCTCTATTCCCAAAGGTATGCTTGGGCTGAGGTTTGAACCTGACATGCCTTTAGATCCCTGAATTTGTATTACTATTGCCTCGTGGCTTTCCTACAATACAAACTTTTCCCCTCAGTCCTGGATTAAGAATATTATCTAAAGCATTCAATGTTTGAATTGCTGCTGACTTTTACAGTACCAGCAGTCTAAATGAAGCTTTCATGGTTAACAAATCTCAGATGGACAAATATCTAGGGGGCATTTGAATGTGCTCTAGACAGCATGGCTAGTGCCTACTTATCCATGTATCCAGCTAACCAGGAGTTCAGGCAGTGTGTGAAACCTTTATGTTTTTGGGATCCTGAAGCAGATTGGTTGCATTAAAAGCTGACATTCTTGACATGGTAAAGATTGTTTGTGGATATACAGGAAAAGTGCCATGCTGTTGGATTAAATTGGATGGAAGGGTTAGCTGTTAATCTAAGAATGTTTACATTTCCAAATCACTTCCTGAAGCATGACATTTGATTGTGAGGATGGGATGCAATGTGTAACTGTCGGTTGCAAGAAAAGATCCTTAAAATCACATCTGCAAAGCAAATGTATTCATAGGTAAGGTGACAGCATTTCTTTAGTTGAATAAAACTTATTAATTTTATCTTATGAGATTGTGCATTCTGTGGCTTCTGTTTACTATAATGACTTTCATTAGTAGATTGGCAACAGGCTCACAGGCAGGGACTGTTTGGAGATGTAGTGGCACAACCAATACTTCCAATAATGGTTGACCATGCAATTCCAGTCATGACAGCTGGGAGTATGGCCATTTGCTGGGAGTGCAAGAGCTGTAGATGAAAGTGGACTGTAAAGGTAGTTTGGGGCAGCTAAGCCGGGTTTCGCTGAGGGCAGACCTAGAGTCCCCCTGTTCAGGATATGTCCTGAGTGAGGCTTTGCAACTACCTTCACTCAAGTTGCATTCCCCAAGCTCAGTCAACATGTTGAGAGTGTCCATTTCCGTCAGATTACCCTGCAACCCATATGCTCCATTTGCTGCATTTTCTAATGACAAAGCCAGTTGTAGTACCTGTTTGAAGTCCAGTTGGGCTTCAGCTAGTAGGCACTTTTGCATGGTCAGATTATTAATCCCACATAGCAATGGTCTCTCAGCACCTCACTTAAGGTTAAAGCAAAATCAAATGTCTGTCAGTCTTTGTAACCTCATCAAGAATTCCAAAGTGGGTTCCCCTGGTTCTTTAACTATCAAGTATAACTGATAGCATCTCAGAATTAGATCATCATATTCCTAAGCTAAATCTGTCAACTCTTGAAAGGTTTTAGGACCTGGTACCTCAGGGGAATTTGGCTCCTAATAACTGAAACAGCTGTGGGTCTACAAGCTGTCAGGAGAATTACTCATCACTATTCATCTGTTCCAATGTTTGCCCACAAAAAAAAACATTTTCTTTCCACATACTGGTCTTAGTCTTGGACAGCAGTTTCAAATGAGTCAAGTTTCTCAAATAACAGCAAGATGCCAGAAATGTTTACACAAACTCAAAGATGACTGTGGCAAGCAAATCTCTTTAGGGGCATGGCTTTCTCTCATTGCCACTGAGACAATTCCAAGAATGTCGACATCCCATCACCTAGTCACCCTTTATTTACACATGCAAAGTACCTGACACTGATCCAGCTAGATTCAGAGGAGGCTCCTGGAGTGAACAGAGCCCCTGACACTCCTGTTTATATCTGTCAGCTAGGACTCCCTGATTGGCCCAGGTTAATAGTCCCAGTCAGGGAACTTATATTCTATGAGGTTCACCTGGCTGACCTCGTTTCAATCATTACAGTCACCAAAATGTAACTAGCTTTACATTCCAGATTAATTAATCTGCCAACTGTTATTGTGGGACTTGAATCCACGTTTCCAGACTAATGGCCTCAAAGATGACAACTCCAAAGACAGCACCACCATGCCATCCTCCCTGTTATCCATTTAGCACCATTTGGTACATTGCGTGCTTGATTTTTATCTTGCAAGGCAGGGAGAGATCTTTGGTCCATAAGAGGAAAGAAGGACGAAATATGAGGCCAGGTACAGCAGTACCGAATTCTGCCAGGGAGAAGGAATAGAGGACAAAGTGGTGAACTCTTCCTCCTTTGTGGAACTTGTCTTCCTCAATGGAAATATCCGGATCCGGATCTGCAAAGCCGCATAGAGAATTTAAGCACCCTGCCCCTCAGTCCATGACCATGCTGCAACATATTAGCGAGAACATTCTATACCTGTGGTTGAAAAAATATTATAATCTATCATAATGGGGTAAAGCCCAGTTCTTGTTAGTACCTGACAAGTCAGATCCCTGAGAGGAACTTGGTTGGATAGACCATGATGTCTTTTTTTCTTACTGATGTGATCTTTTATTAAAACATTAACTCTCAATCTTACAATCTTTCTTCTCACAACATGACAAAACATAAGTTTATTAACAGAAATTAAGGTAAACAAGAAAAACAATCTGTTCCCTTATGATGCAGTTCAAGGATTTTTAAACACAATAGAAACAACACATGAACTTGTTATAATGGATTGAACAGAAAATAAAAAGCTTTCTATCAAATCAGGATTCCCTGGTACAGCATACAAACAGTGTTGCAATTCTAAGAACATTTTTTGCTGTGGTATAGCAAAATGCAGCCCAGCTCATTTTCAAGAGAGAAAGAAAGGCTTTAGTTTTTTAATACTTTGGGCTTGAAGTAATTAAATTTCAACTCAACTGCTGGAACTATAAATAACTCTTTACTGTTATTATTATGCTCCTGACCTAGATTTCTTCCAGTGCTATTCTAGCCCTGTT
This sequence comes from Rhincodon typus, assembly GCF_021869965.1. Taxonomy (NCBI): domain Eukaryota; kingdom Metazoa; phylum Chordata; class Chondrichthyes; order Orectolobiformes; family Rhincodontidae; genus Rhincodon; species Rhincodon typus. The sequence continues at coordinate 90,027,183 of NC_063337.1, read as the reverse complement.
GCAGCCTGATATAATGGGTATTGTAATTTTTAAAAACTAATTGATAACTCCAAACACGTCAAACCCATATGTTTAACTTAGAATTCCAAGAATCAAATTAGCAGTAAACTATATTAAAATGCATGTTTTTAAGTCTCTGTTTCATCATAAAAGATACACAGAGCATACAAATGCTGATGTATTAAAATTATTGCTAATGAGTTTCAAACCTTCAAGTTTCGATTTGTGCACCTCTGAAAAAGTTAAGTTATGGCAATCAACAAGTAGTGTCGACATTGCTTCTAAACACACGATTTCAAACAGTCATTCCTTTTTGCACTGCATGCATTTGGTGATTTGTTTTCACCCTTTCATCAACATATTCCCCTTCTTCCCCTACATCTCTTATCTTAGAAAACAAGCTTACTGCTATAATGATGGATGATGGCAGTGGCTGTCTACAGTAACCATTCTCTGCTCTGCTTTTCTCTATTATCTCCTGTTCCAAGAATTGGTAATCACTTTGCACAGGGCTAGCAAAATGCTTCTGAAATTCCTTTCTGAAGATGGAACTGGTTTAAGCTGCAGCAGTCACCTTACACATAGGAACAATTAGGATCAAATGAGTAGCAGCATGAAAGTGGCATTTAGCAGGGCCGGGTGTGCATTGCAATTGTTAAGTGCAGCTTTAATTCTACAGCGGTCGAACTCTAGCACAGAGAAGATGCTGAAGAAAATCAAATAGAACTCACACAGAAAAGAGCTTCGGGGAAAAAAAAGAAGCTGCTTTAAAAGTTACAAAGCATATTTTGAAAAATACTGTTGGATGCTTGACAAAAAGGTAAAGGGTAAAGTTGCCATAGTCCTACCAAACCATACAGCTACTGTCTCCTTTTAGAGAGAGACAACCGGTGGTGGTTTAACCGGAGGATCACCACACCTCAGGTGAGGGGAGAAGTTGAGAAAGTGGCTCCTTCATGGTAATCTTGACTGGTTCAGGAATTGAACCCATGGTGTTTACCTTATCTTTTGACATAAAATTTTGTGGAATGCAGAGTGGTTGCAGCAAAGAAGGAAGCCATTCAGCCAATTGAGCCTGCATCAGCTCACTAACAGCTAGTCCAACTCACGACTCTGCCTTTCCCCCTGGTCCTGCACAATTGTTTTCCCTTCAGATAATTATCCAGTTCACTCCTAAAAGCCCTAATTTAATCCATCTCTACCATACTCTCAGGCAGCACATTTCAGATCCTAACAAATTGCTTGGTAAATTCATTTTTCTCATGTCACTTTTGATTCTTTGCAATCAACTCATTGATCCTTCCACCATGACTCACACTGAGTAGAATTTTACAGTATAACAATGCTGCCACTTCAAAAGGTTATTTTGTCCTTTTTTTTGAGACATCATAAGCCAGAGGTGCAAAATTGGCTACTGAGGAAAATTTGAGTGAACAACTTATGAGGCCTTGGGGTTTTTTTTAACAGCGTTAATGGATGTGGCCACCTCTAACAGATATAGTTTTCTGGGTTCTGGTTTTTTCGGTAGAAGCCTTTGGGGTCACGAGAGAGTTGGAAGCTTCAATGAATGTCTTCTGGCTGTTACTTTCTTTAAATTTTCTTTTGATGTTTTTTTCCCTCCTGTATTTGAGAAATGCATGTGAGAATTTGTGTCTGAAGTTGCCTTTTTGCCAAGCGGAATGTTAATGGGGTATCACTGTATTGGAACAGTTAATTAGTAATATGTACTGTATCTTTAATTCGGTTAAGGTTTTCAACAGCTGTTATTCTAAATTCCTTTCTTTTGTTTGTTTATTAACTATGGTGTTTAAATAAATTGTGTCTTGCTTAACGTCAAGTAGTTTGATCAGTTGTATTGCATTTGAAACACAGCACTTCGCATCTACCTTTAAAATACAAAAAAAGTTATGGTCTCAGCTATATTCTTAAAATATTTTGATGGGGTTCAGTTTGGTCCATAAAAACAGGAAGTGGTTTGACTTTGCCTTCAATTTAGTTTTTTAGTTCAGAGGCTGGACATGGATATCATGGTATTGAAGAATCCATACAACGTTTATTACAACTCACTATTATGTATAGACATTATTCCTTGGGCACAGAAGTGTCTTAGTTAGTATAAAGTATATTGGCCCACCTTACAAAAAGATTAGAGTTCACTAGTAAAGGTGTCTTACTGCAGTTATCTAGGAGCCTTGGTGAGACTGCACTTAGAGTATAGTGTGCAGTTTTCATGTGCCTACCAAAGAGAAGATATGCTTGCTACAGAGGGAATGTGGGAAAGGTTCACTAGACCACTACCAGGGACAGGACAACTATTGTATGAGGAGATTGATTTGACTGGGCCTGTATTCACTCCAGTTTAGAAGAATGAGAGATGATCTGATAGAAACAAGTTAAATTCTAACAAGGCTGACGAATGAGATGTAGGGAGGACTTTTCCCCTGTTTGGAGAGTCTAGACACAGTTGTCACAGTGTCAGGAGCCAGGGAAGGCCATTTTGGATTGAGATGTGGAAATAATTCTTCACTTGGGTCATCAACCTGTGGAATTCACTACTACAGGAAAAAAAAATTGCAACCTAACTAGGCCTCTCCTAATAACTCAAACCCTTCAGTCTTGGTAATATCCTTGTAAATCTTTTCTGCGCCCTTTCAGTTTAATAACATCCTTTCGATAGCAGGGCAAACATAACTCTACACAGTACATAAAATGTGGCCTTACCAACATCCTGTACAGCTGTAACATGATGTCCTAACTCCTGTACCCAATATTCTGACCGATGAAGGCAAGCGTGCCAAATGCCTTCTCACCACTCTGTCTACCTTTGATGTCACTTTCATGGAAACATGCACCTGTACCCCTAGACCTCTTTCTTTGACAACACTCCCCAGGGCCCTAACATTAAAAATGTAAGTCCTGCCCTGGTTTGCCTTACCAAAATGCAATACCTCTCATTTATCTAAATTAAACTCCACCTGCCATTCCTCGGCTCACTGGCCCAGTCGATCAAGATCCTGTTGTACTCCTAGATAAACCTTCTTCACTGTGCACTACATCACCAATTTTGCTGTCACCTGCAAACTTACTAACCAGGCCTCCTTTATTTTCATCCAAATTGTTTATATAAATGATGAACGAGAGTGGACACAGTACCGACACTTGCGGCACACTGCTGGTCACAGGATGTCAGTCAGAACAATAACCATCTACCACAACCTATCATCTCCTACCGTCACGCCAATTTTGCATCTAATTGGCTAGCAATCCCTGGATCCCCTATGATGTAATCTTACTAAACCATCTACATGGTGAAACCTTGTTGAAAGCCTTGCTAAAGTCCATGTAGACAACATCAACCTATATTACAGGTGCTGGTTCCCCATTATCTATCATGCTTGTTTCCTCCTCTAAGAGCGGTATTAAATTTGTCAGGCATGATTTCTCTTCATGAAGCTATGCAGCCTCTGCTTGATTAAATTATGAATTTTTAAGTGTTGTACTATAACATCCTTTATAATATTCTCTCATTTTCCTGATGACAAATGTTAAGCTGACTGACTGACCTATATCTATACCTTTATCTTGTCTCCCTCCCTTTCTAAATAAAGCTATTACGTTGGAAATTTTCCAATCCTCTGGGACCCTTCCAAAAATCCTTAGGACTCTTATAGAACCTATTGATTCTTAGAAGATTTTTACCAGTATATCCACTATCTCTTTTGCTACTTCCTTTAATGTAGAATGTATCCCTAGAATGTATCCCATCAGGTTCAAGGGACTTGCAGTCTTTAGCCCCAATATTTTCTCTATCCTAGTAGGCTGTGGACTTCAAGTGACTGAATATATTTAAGAAAGAGACAGATAAATTTCTAGATTTTGAAGGCATCAAGGGGTATGAGGAGAAAATGGGAATGTGACATTGAAATAGAGGATCTACCATGATCAGTTTGAAATGGGGAGCTGGCTCATAGTGTCAAAAGGCCTATTCCTGTTCCTGATATCTATGCTACTTTGTTCAAGGGGAGGACTTGGGATTCTAAGCTTCTTTTGGCATTTTTGGCAAGGTGGAGAATCTTTCTGTTAAGTACTTCGATGCTCCAACCTTCAAAGTCCAATTAATTTTCACTATCCATTCATAAATTCAAACTTTGTACCATTTCATATCAGCTTCACAAGACTATTGTGACATGAAGGTTATTTGGAAAATGACAAGCCGCTTACAATTACAACAAACTTTATTTTAACCGGCATTTCATTAACCAGCACTCTTAATAAACTGGCGACAATTATATGCCTCAAATGCCACAATATCTGAGTTTTTATGCATAAATAAAATATAACAGTGATGTGTATAACCCTGTGTTACATTTTTACTATTTACTGTGTGTTTACATTGATTTTAGGAGGTGTGTTGATGTTTCTACACAGATTTTTTGAGGGATGTTGACGTTTCAAAGCTTCACTTGATCAGGGTTTTCCGCAGTTTTGCATTTCTATCTATCGTCGGGAACATTTGATCAATCGACACAATCCAGGTCCCATAATTGCTGTCTAATGAAAAGTTTGCTGTACTCACAAATTGCATGGGCATTCTCACTGTACATGTAAATGCAAATAGATAGGCAGAAAGAAAGAGAGATTTGCATTTATGTAATACCTTTCAGGACGTCCCAAAAGTCTTTAAAGCCAATTAACTGCTTTATATTTGTGTAAAGTAGGAAATGCAGCAGCCAATTTGCGCACTGTAAAGTCTCACAAAATGCAATGCGACAGTGACTGGATAATCAGTATTATCGTCATTCTTTATAAGGGATAAGTATCGGTCAGGAAGTGAAGGAGTGCTCTCCTGCACTTCTTTAAATAATACATCCATCTGTCATGGCAGATGGGCTTTAGTTTAATATCTTCAGCAAAAGTCCACACCTCAAACAGTGTATCACTCTCACTGCATTGGAATGAAAGATACTTATCATTTAGGAGGCATATTTAACTTTCAATCCTTCAGAAACCGTATTGGAGCTATTATTTCATTTAGTGAGTGCTGTTATATTTAGCAGGATTAGGGTTTTGTTCTGAGATGTAATTGCACTTACTGTGATTGACTACTGCCACATTTTAATGAAATATATTACGTAACGAAAGTGACTGCACAGGTTACCTTTGGAAAATTTTTGTATTTACAGTTCATGTGTTTTTCAACATTTTAAACCTTTAGGTAAATCAACTTGCATGAAAAGACAGCTAATCAATATGAAGAGCTGATTATTGAAAAAATGGCATTATTGTTTTTAATGAGATTGTTATTTTTGATCTTCCACAAGAGATTTATATCAGTTCACCACCTTAGGACATTTTACTAAGTTAAACATGCTTTATGATTACAAATTGTTCTTGTTTAGTGCAGCTGTATGTCGATCATACTTGGCTAAATTGCAAGGATATACTAAACAATTTAAAAGATTGAAGGATTATTTGATAAAGTAACCAATACAATAAGCAGAACTGAAAGGGTAGCCTAGGTGAAACTATTTGTGTTCAGGGACATTTCTGAAAAAAATAGAGCCAGTTCTTTCAGGAGTAAAATTACAAAATGCTTCTTTATGGAAAGGATAAAAGATGTCTGAAACTCTCTTCCATAAATGTCAATTGATATTAGACTAATTGTTAATTTGATTTTGTTTTTGCTTTACAAAAGTATTAAGGGAGATAGGGAAAAGTGAACGTATGGAACTAAACCTCATTGAATGATGAAAGGGCTCAAAGGCATAAACGGCTTCCTGATCCTATTGTGATAGACTTAGCAAACACACAGTTAAAAAAAGAACATCATTTGTATTTTTTAACTTTACTGCTAAAAACTAAGGAAGGCATGCTTAGCACTGCACTGCGAGGGTCCTGAGGTTGATTCCACCCTCAGGTGACTGCTTATGTGGAGTTTCTACATTCTCCGTGTCTCTGTGGGTTTCCTCCGGGTGCTCCACTTTCCTCCCATTGTCCAAAGATGAACAGGTTAGGTGGATTGGCCATGGGAAATGCAGAGTTACAGGGATCTGGCAGGGGGGTGGGGTGGGTCCAGGTGGGATACACTTCGGAGCGTCAGTGTGCACTCAATGGACCGAATGGTCTGCTTCCACACTGTAGAGTTTCTATGAACTGATGGAACTTTTAGCTACATGTCTGGAGTTTTGGAGTGGATACACCTGTCTTTGCCAATCTCATGTCTGTCTGCAAACTCAAGCTGTTTCATTTAAGGTAATGAATTTGTCACAATTAAGTTCTAACTGCTATTTGTCAATGAGCCAGATAGCACTGTGCCACATAAATAACACTCTCCTATTGGCCAGGTTACATATCAAGATAGATCCCTCAGGATAGACTTTAGATGCACAGTGAGGAACATTAGCATTTCAATGAGGATTCAGGGATTTACTTTCTTCTTCTCCTATGCCTTCCTACTTTTTTTTTACTTCAGTATGAACACCAGTTTCCCTATATTTTCCTGGTAGGTAGACATCACTGTTGAAGAATGATATCAGCATTGGAGATCAAGAAATAGAGTCAGTTTGGGTTGAGATCAGAAATAACAAGGGCAAGAAGAATCTGGTAGGATTAATCTATTGGTCCCCAAGCAATAGCCCCCTGTGGGGAGAAGTGCACATCAGGAAATACAGGAAGCTTGTAAGAAAGGTAAGCAATAATCATGATGATTTTAATATGCATACAGATGGATTAATCAAATTGGCAAAGGTAGCCTCAAGGGAGAGTTCATTGAGTGTATCAGATGTTATTTCTTGGAGCAAAATGTTCTGAACCAACCAGGCAGCAGACTATTCTGGATTTGGTATTGTGTAAAAAGATGAGATTAATTAACAATCTCATAGTAAAAGATCCTCTCGGGAAGGTTCATAGCATGCTAGAATTTCAGTTTCAGTTAAAAAGTGAAAAACTGGAGACCCACAATAATGTTGTGTGGTTAAACAAGGGTGATTACATAGACATGAGGACAGATTTGGTCCAAGTGACTTGGCAAAGAGGACCGAAAAGTAAGACAATTGAAAAGTAATGATTTTCAAGGAGACACTCACTTGTTCCCAAACAAAATATATTCCAAAGAGGAAGAATGATGATAAGAGGGGCAAAATACATCCATGGCTAAGCAAGACAAAAATGAAGGTATATCATATTGCAAAGGCGAGTAGCAGGTTGGAAGACTGGGACAACGCAGTGTGGAGCTGGAGGAACACAGCAGGCCAGGCAACATTAGAGGAACAGGAAATGAAGAAGGGTCCCAAACTGAAACGTCAACTTTCCTGTTCCTCTGATGCTGCCTGGCCTGCTGTGTTCCTCCAGCTCCACACTGTGTTATCACTGACTCCAGCACCTACAGTTCTTGCTATCTCGGAAAGACTGGGAAACATTTTTAAGATCATCAAAGGGTTACTAAAAATTAATAAAAAGAGCAATTATAAATTATGAAAGTAAGCAAACATAATATATTTAAAGAAAAAACAGCAAAAGCTTCTGTAAGGATACAAAAGGGAAAAGAGTAGCTAAAGTGATTGTTGGTCCCTTCCAGGATAAGACTGGGAAGTTAATAGTACGGAACACAGAAATGGCAGTGTAACTTAATCGATATTTTACTTCAGTTTTCACGGTGGAGACACTAGTACCAACTCAATAATAACAAGTAATATAGAGGACAAAGAAAACAAGAAACTTAGGAAAATCATCATCAGTAGGGAATTTGGATTGGAATTGAAGGCAACAAAGTTCCCAGGGCCTGATGACCTACAATTTAGGGCCCTAAAGGAAGAGACAGCAGAGATAATGGATCCATTGGCTATAATATTCCAAACTTCCTTCGATGGGGAAGTGTTAGAATGGATTGGAAAAATGTTAATGTAACACCCTTATTCAAAAAGGGAGGAAAGTTGAAAGTAGAAAACCACTGGCCTGTTAGTTTAACATGCGTAACTGAGAAATTGCTGGAATTCATTATTAAGGAAGCAGTAATAGGACAACTAGAAAGTCAAGATGCTAACCATTGGAGTTAGCACAGTTTAATGAAGACGAAATCATGTTCAAAAAACTCTAGCAAGTTAGTCAAAGATGTAACAAGCAAAGGGGATAATGGTGATAGTGCAGCTGTGGTATAACTCGACTTCAAGAAGGTATTTGATACGGTGGCACACAAAAAGTTAATTCACAAGGTAAGATCACACAGGTTAGGGTTTTTTTTATTAGCATGTAAAGACAATTGACCAATCAGCAGAAATCAGAGTCAGGATGAATGGGTTTTTTTATCTGGTTGGCAAGATGTAATTAGTGGGGTGACACATGATTCAGTCCTCGGCCCCAAATATTTGTAATCTAAATTAATGACTTGGATGCAAGACGACTGAAAATACTAAAGCCAAATATGCAGATGACACCAAAATAGGTAGGGCAGGAAGTTGCAATGAAGTCATGAATGGGCATGGTGAGGTGAATGGGCCAAAAGTTGGCAGATGAAGTTTAACGTTGATAATTGTGAGATTACCAATTTTGGTCAGAGGATTGGAAGGCAACTTATTATCTAAATAGAGAGAAACATCACAGTGCTTTGGTTCAGAGGGATCCGTGCCTCCTCATGCATGAATAACAGAAAACTACTATGCAGTTACAGCAGATAATAAGGAAAGCAGATGGACATTTATTGCTAAAAGAATAATGAATAAAAGTCGGCAAGTGTTGCTGCAACTGAATAAGTCATTAGTGAGACAGTACCTGCAATATTGATTACAATTTTTGTCCACTTAATGAGGAGGAATTTGATTTTATTGGAGGCAGTTCAGAGGATCTTCACAAGATATAAAACTTTGAATACAACTATGAATAGATTTAAGAACCGTTTCTTCCCTGCTGTTATCAGACTTTTTAATGGTCCTCTCAAATGTTAATATTGATCTGTCTCACTGCACCTTCTCTGCACCTATAACACTGTATTCTGCACTTTGTTTTGCTACCCTGATGCATTTTATATGGTACTATCTGTCTTGCTATACTATCATATAGCACACAAAACAACACTCTTCACTGCATCTCAGTACATGTGATAACAATAAATCAATCAAACAAACAAACATTGGATTAATTCCAGAGATGAGGGGTTTGTTTTATGAAGAGAGATTGTGCAGTTAACTCCTATAATCTCTAGAGTTTAGAAAATTGAGTGGAGATCTAATTGTGGTATTTAAGATGCTAAAGGGGATTGACAAATTAAACATGAAACGGGTATTTCCTCTTGTGAGGCATTCTAGAATGAGATGTCATAGTTTTAGGTTGTGAATCTGTGGAATTCACTACCCCAGAGTCTGGTGGTTGCTGAGATATTGAAAAAATTTAGGAGGAGATAAACTTGTAATTAGTAACGGGTTGAAAGGTTATGGAGAGTGGGCAGAAAAGTGGAGTTGAGGCTGAGATGAGATTGGCCACAATTGTATTGAATGGCAGAGCAGGCCCAACGGTCTGAACTGTTTATTCCTGCTCCTGGTTCTTCTGGTCTTGAGTTATGACACAGATTCTAGACCAGGCTGTTCCTCGATCATGATATGTGACATTCATGTTTAAAAGTGCCTGCCTTTCGTTCACTCACTCTCTCTGTCAAGGATACAGTCTAATTAGTCAGCTATTCATGTGTAATGCATAGCGATACAGTAACCATAGTATCCAGACTATACGTCTAAGCCTGCAATATTGTAGCCTTGCTAATAGCTTGTGTTACAAATAAAGGTCAAGGTACCTGCGTCAGAAAAATCTGACTCTTTATGGTACATGTTATGTAGTCTAATGTATAATAAACCATAAATGGCATCAATCATTTCGTTTTTCTAAGTACATCCTACAAGCTATAAAATGTTCAAAGTATTCTCTGCATTTCCAAAACTATGTATCCAACCGATGTTTCATATAGGAAAACGCTCAACTATGAAGCATACTGCAATATGATCACAAAACTACTCTTTCAGACCACTATACCTTTTGTGACAGCTGTGACTACATTTTCACCTGGCTTTTGATTGCCTGTCCCATTAACAAGGAAGTTCACACATAGTTGTATTGATTGATGTGACAAGAAAACAATAAATTGTATATGTATCAAGAAAATTGTGTGTAAGAGGACAAATGAAAAGAACTGATAATAAAAAGTGACAGATAAGTAGCAACCTGGTTTATTGCCAGCTATAGAGAGGTCTCGATGGAACCCTTTTAACTCTCAGTATTTTTTCTATTCATTTGTGGGATGTGGGCATTGCTGGCTGGCCAGCATTTCTTCTGCATTCTTAGCTGCCCTTTTGAAGTTGGTGGTGAGCTGCCTTCTTGAATCGCTGCAGTCCACCTTCTATGGGTTGACCCACAATGCCATTAGGGAGGGAATTTCAGGATTTTGACCCAGCAACAGTGAAGGAACGGCGATATATTACCAAGTCAGGATGGTGAGTGGCTTGGAGGGGAACTTTCAGGTGGTATTGTTCCCATAAGTCTGCTGCCCTTGTCCTTTTAGATGAAAGTGTTTGTTGGTTTGGAACGTGCTGTCTGAGGATCTTTGGTGAATTTCTGCAGTGCATCTTGTAGATAGTACACACTGCTGCTCCTGAGCATCGGTGGTGGAGGGACTGGATGCTTGTGGATGTAGTGCCAATCAAGCGGGCTGCTTTGTCCTGGATGGGGTCAAGCTTCTTGAGTGTTGTTGGGGCTGCACCCATCCAGGCAAGTGGGGAGTATTCCATCACACTCCTGACTTGTCCCTTGTAGATGGTGGGCAGGCTTTGATGAGGAGTCAGGACGTGAGTTACTTGTCGCAGTATTCCTATCTTCTGGCCTGCTCTTGTAGCCACTGTGTTTATGTGGTGAGTCCAGTAGAGTTTCTCGTCAATGATAACCCTCAGAATGTTGATAGTGGGGGATTCAGTGATGGCAACACCATTGAATGTCAAGGCGTGATGGTTAGATTGTCTTTTATTGGTGATGGTCATAGCCTGGCATTTGTGAGACACGAATGTCGCTTGCCACTTGTCAGCCCAAGCCTGGATATTGTCCAGATCTTGTTGCATATGAACATGGACTGCTTCAGTATCTGAGGAGTCATGAATGGTGCTGAACATTGTGCAATCATCAGCGAACACCCCCACTTCTGACCTTATGGTGAAGGGAAGGTCATTGATGAAGCAGCTGAAGATGATTGGGCCGAGGACACTATCCTGAGGAACTCCTGCAGAGATTCATAGAATCCCTACAGTGTGGAAACAGGCCCTTCGGCTGAACAAGTCCACACCAACCCTTGGAGCATCCCACCCAGACCCATCCCCCATAATCCACCTAATCTACACATCCCTGAACACTACGAGCAATTTAGCATGGCCAATCCACCTAGCGTGCATATCTTTGGACTGTGGGAGGAAACCGGAGCACCCAGAGGAAACCCACACAGACAGGGGGAGAATGGACTAACTGCACACAGACAGTCGCCCGAGGGTGGAATCGAACCTGGGTACCTGGCGCTGTGAGGCAGCACTGCTAACCACTGAACCACCATGCCTGTCTTGGAGCTGAGATGACTGACCTCCAACAACCACAACCATCTTCCTAAATGTCAGGTATGACACCAACCACTGGGGAGTTTGCCCCTGATACCCATTGATTCCAGTTTTGCCAGGGCTCCTTGCTGCCACACTCGGTTGAATGTAGCCTTGATGTCAGGGCTGTCACTCTCACCTCACCTTTCGTGGGATTTCATCTCCAGAAGGACTGTGCGATGGTCCCTCTTACTGATACTGTCATGGACAGATGCATTTCGCAGTTCAAAGATCTCAGTTTCTCTTGCTGATATAATAGAAAGCCTTCTTGTGATTCCTGCTTTCCCTTGCTGAATCTTTCAGGTCATTATGGGCCAGCAGAAAGCTTTCCAGCTACAAGCTGCCATGGTCAGAACCAAACAGTACCATGTTAGGTATTAAACACCCAAATACAGTACAATGATGGCCTTTCAGCCCCTCAAACCTTTACCATCATCCAATGAGATCATGACTGATTTGTGACCAGGCCTCAGTTCCCTGAATACCCTTCACTTCCAAAGCTGTCAATCTCAGATTTAAAAATATTGATTGAACCTGGTATCTACAGCTTTGTGTTTTTGGAGAGAGCTCATATTTCGATCATCCTTTCGCCAGAAAATATGTTTTAAAAATTTTCTCGTGATGTTATAGCACAGGTCTCTGGAGCAGGTGGGACGTGAACCTGGGTTTCAAACTCTGGTCCTGAGAGACATAGTTTAGTTCACAATTCATGAATGAATACATTGAAATTCAGAATATATTAAGAGATTAATTATGTCACTAGTTTGGTCCGTTCTTCAATAGTCCAATGGGGAAGTCAAGCTAGCAGTTTTGCTTGATTAGAGAGCTACCCCCTTGAATAATGGACATTCACCATCAAAGTTACTTATAGACAGAAGGCTAAAAAATACAAACTCCATTGCTAAAATAACCTCAGACCAAACATCATATTTCAAAACTACAAGCAAGTGGGAACAATTAAGAATGACCAAAAAAACAAAAGTACTGGTATAATTCCAGGCATAGAGCAAAAATTTATCCACTTTGATACCAGAATGTATGGATCAGAGGTAGGAGGTCAGAATGCATTGTCCTCAAACAGACAGATCACCCAACCAGAAATTTGTAGAATCCCTACGGTGAAAATAGGGGAAAGGTCACCGGACCCGAAACATTAACTCTGACTTTTCTTCACAGATTCTGCCAAACCTGCTGAGCTTTTCCAGCAGCTTCTGTCTTCATGCAGATAATGGGACTTTGGCCAATCGAGTCTGCACCTACCCTCCAAAGAGCATTTTGCCCTATCCCTGTAACCCCCACATTTACCATAGTTAACCCACCTAGTCTGCACACTATGGGGCAATTTAGCACGACCAGTCCACCTAACCTGCACATCTTTGACTGTGGGAGGAAACCAGAGCACCCGGAGAAAACCCACGCAGGCACGGGGAGAGTGTGCAAACTCCACGCAGTCACCCGAGGTTGGAATCGAACCAAGGTCCCTGGTGCTGTGAGGCAGCAATGTTAACAACTGACCAACTGTGATGCTGCTGTTGACGTCAAAATGTTGACATCATTCTGTGCTCGACAGCATTTGTTTGCACTCATTTGCAATGATTTGCATTACAAAGTGTTCATTCAGTCATTGTTTGACATCTAATAGTGATCTACTGAAATTAATGATCTGAAATGAAATTCCGCACACTGTTCAAACCACATCAATCACAAACATTTACTTGCCTTTAAAGTAGTCAAATCGTTTGAAATCAATTGTTACAGAACCAAGCTGAAACAGATGCACCAAAGTACTCAGAGGTATTTTTGGAAACTGGAATCAAACATTGTGCTGCAAACTAATCTTGTCCAGTCCAGTGCAAGAAATGAGCCAATCCTGGTGTAAGGTGTTGGCCAATCCTGGTGTAATTGATTCTCTGCATGGTTGAACTCAGAACTTCAGACTAAGCATTTAGTTACTCAACCTTTGGGGGAAGAGAAGGAGAGTCCTAAACCTTAGGGCCCTGATTCTGAGTGAAGAGGAATATGGCTTGAGGTTAAAGGGTGGGAAAGATGGATCCTGAACTGCTAGATTTTGGGGGTTTGGGAACATCATTACTTCATATCGGCAGTTAAGCATTCCTAAGAATAATCATATAGTTGATTAAGTTTTGTTAAGAAACAACAGTTTCAATATTATACATTAGTTAATTAGACACAAGCATATCATCTGTGATAATTGACAATGGCTCACTAATATCAGAGGGTGAACTGGCAGCTGGTGCAGAATGTTAATATTGTGAATACAGTATCCTGCTCTCTGGCTGAATTATTAGGGAGCTTCTCCTCGGGTGTTCCCTCAATCTGTTGTTATCCACCTTCCATCTGTTGAGGATAGCCCCCTGGCTCTGAGCACATTGATATACCTTAATTTTAAGTCTGGAAAACGACACTGTGTCACTTACTTGTCTGAATCCTTTTAGCCAGTGAACATGGGACAGCAAGTCACAACATCACTCCTTTTGCAAGCAAAACTTTTATTTTCGTCAACATGGCATTGATAGCAAGGTACATATGATGTCAGATAGTTTCTTCATGCCAGTTCAGTGGAAAATATTTGCCCCTGATCCTAATGTTTTATCATTTCTTCCTTTTTGTCCTTGTTTATTGGATTTGTAACGGCTTGTCCTTGTTTATTGGATTTGTAACGGCTATTACATGCAAAAATTCTGTTTTTGAGGGATGCCAATTTCCAACAGAGCAATCTGGGGGGGCAAAGAGGGAGTTATTTGCAGTCTTGAGCCTGGGCTGTTTTAATTTCTCTGCCCCCCTCACCCATTCTAACCAGTCTCCCTCTGAATCTGCTGCACTTAGTTTTCACAGGTCTACCCCTAATTTTGTCACCAAACATTTCTGAAGAAGAGTCCGTTTACTTGAAATGCTAACTCTGCTCTCTCCGCCAATGCTGCCAGATCTGTTGACTTTCTCCAGCATGTTTCATTTCAGATTTTGTCATTTGCAGTGTTTTGCTTTTATATAACCATGTTCTGCTGACTGGCAAATTATTCTGGGCAAGTAATGTAGTAATATGGATATAGCATTGGACATAGGGGATGCCATCATGCAGGGTAGGTAATTAATGAGATACATTTGGTAAAATACAATGAGAAATTTCACTAGAACTTGGAGCGAAAATTCCTCTAAAAACTTTGAAGCAACGTGCCCTTAGCCAAAACATTGTAGTGGTTACCATAATTGAAACTGGCTTTATGTTCCAGATATTTTTATCTGAATGTTAATTCTACCAGCTACAGTGAGATTTGAACCCCTACCACCAAAGCATTATTCCAAGAATAATACCATCAACTGGCCATAAACCATTGTCCTGTATTGTCCAGTGACCAACCTATCTGTCAATAGAAACAGTTTCTCTTTATTTACCTAATTAAGTCCCCACATATAAGGATGATAGATTTTCGTCACTTGGGAATGTACCTCATTTTTATTTTAGTTATTTGTTCACAGGATATGAACGTCACTGACTGGAGAAGTATTTATTAGCCATCACTAATTGCCATTGAGAAGGTGGTGAAAAGACTGCTCTAAATTTCTCGTTGGTGTTGAGACACTTAGTATTCAGATACCTTGGGCCACAATGCATCTCTTTCCAACTTAAAATCAAATCCAGATTAAACTAGATATGACTAAAGGGATGACCATTGACCTAAGTGGCATCTAGAAATCTTAAAACGTCAGCAAAAGTCTCACTCATATGAGAATTTTGCATTCAATGTATTTGAGAATTGAATTCTGAAGCAAGAGAATGAGAGGACATTGACAATTTTTGAAATGTGGTGTCTCAATACTGTGGCTTCAAGTGATGTATTTTGTCCCAATCTTTTTTATGAAGAGAAGTTGAGACAGAGGTGATGAAGTGGACTTCTCCAAGCCAATAAAGTAAACAGGCTGTGAGGACTTGTTTTTTTTTAAGTTGGAACAATAGAAGCTGTGTGAATGGGTGAGGTCAAGCATCCACAGAACCAGGGTTTTAGTTTAACTTTCAGCAGTTGCTGGGAGCTTGAAGCTGAATGTGGAAGCTTTTATTCCTCGGTCTATTACAGCTAAAAGCTGGGGTTCTCTTCCTGCTGCTAGAATTTAATGTGAGACAATCTTTTTACTGAATTTGCCTTTGTCAAGTGTTTGTTTATGGGATGTTACTATATTGGAACAGTTCTGTTTAGTAGTTGAATAGTCTAATATCCTGTTAAGTTTTCCCGTGGAGTTAAGCTATTCCAATTCTTCTTTCTTTCAAGTGTATTTGGAATACAGTGTAAGAATAAAGTGCGTTTTGCTTCAAGGCTGGTACATTGATCAATCAAATTGCATCTGGAACACAGTGCCTTACATTTGCCTTTAAAAATAAGAAGAAGTTGGGGTCTAGGCTATATTTTTAATATTCTTTAAGGTGGTTCGTGCTGGTCCATAACAGTGGCTATGGCTGAAGTTGCTCTGAATTCGCTTGATGAGAGGAAGACAAATGAATGGGTTTGATCAAGAACAGACGTTTAGACAGCAAGAGGGTTACTCAGTTTGCCAAGTATGGACATGTTTTATTCACTCATGGGGATGTGGACATCGCTGCCTAGCCAACATTTATTGCCCTTCCTTAGTTGCCCTTGAGAAGGTAGTGGTGAGCTGCTTTCTTGAACTGCTGCAGTCCATGTGCTGTAGGCAGACTCACAATGCCCTTGGGGAAGGACTTCCAGCAACAGTGAAGGAATAACAATATATTTGCAAATTGAAAAAAACCATTACCAACATCAGAAACAAAAAGACCTGCCTGCCTTGACCCAGCAAGAATTGAAGGAACAGATGGAAGAAAACCAGATATTGTTGAGACATGTGAACTGAAGGAAGCTTGAAGAAAGAAGCAAGCTGATGATAATGTCTCCCAAAAAGGCTGTGGTGACCAGTAACCATTTTTTTTCCCAGTTGTTAAATTGATATCAGTTCAGCAACATCTTCAATGCTATGGGAAGCTGGACATTTCTCTGTCTCTGTTGATTCTCACTTTCCGAAAAGCCTTAAATTTGAAACGGTTAGCCTGGCACATTTCTTTGTGCTCTCAGTCGTCCCTGTCACCGTAACCTCTTCCAGCCTCTCTTCTGTTGGTAATTCACAGCTCTGAACATCACAAGCCTAAATATGAACATAACGCTTCTTGTTACTCCCCTTTCTTGTAAACCCTCCATGTGTTTTTTTTTCATGATTCCCTGAGAACTTCTATTAAACTTTCACAGGAATTTAATGTTACCTATGTGTTCTATAAATAGATGCAAATAGTGACTCAGAGCTGGAGAATAAACAGCTAGAGCATCCTTTTCTTTGCAAATATCAACTCTTCCTTCACGCTTGGTCCACCTCTACTTAGTCACAAAGTTTGACAGTTGGGCACAGTCTTCTCCATCAGAGAACATTGTGCTGTTACCCAACATTAGATCAACTCTGCTGATCATGAGGTACTGTGCTTGGCCAACTATTAATCTCTTTCCAGTTTCTTTCCCATGTGATTAAAGATTCAGTTATGTTAATTGGATTTGAACAATGGAGGGCTTGTTTGCCTTTGCAAACCTAAGCTTTCTGCTGATATTAATCATATTTGCCATTTCCCAATGAGCTTTATGATTGCCACTGCCATGTACAGGTCAAAGGCTTCATTTCTGACGTCTTCTGATAGATTACTGTGAAAATTGCTGAAATCTTCTGATTGTTGTTGCAGTATGTGGTAATGTACCACAAAGCTGTAACTAATTGACTCCATGGCAACAATGACAAAAATACTTAATTGCAAGCCATAGATGCTTAAAGCTGAAAGTCTAAAATTATGCCTTAAAGTTGTTTAATGTAACAAGGTCCACATTTCAGTTTTGCAAAATGGGGAACACCTGAAATAGATGGACAGGATTTCATGAATCAAAACAAAGAATTGTGAAGGTACTCAGGTTGAGTGACAGGCATGGAGACAGAAACTAAGTTAATCGGCAGATTTTAATGCCTCCTCTGGTTGACACATGAATATGGAAGTAGGGTTCTGTATGACTGGGCAAAAAAGTGCAGAGTAGAGATTCTGACTAAGATTGCCCATAAAACTTGGTGCAGGAAGATGTGTGGATGCGAATTAAGTGAGCTAAGTGGGCAATGAATGCCCACTTAAGGCCATCATCCCACTGCCACTGGTATTCAACCAGAATCAGGAGGTGATTTGCTGTGCAGGGAGCTTGTCCAGCAGATTCCATCAGATTTTCTTACAACATAGTAGAAAGATGTCACCTGCTATTGTGATCTCAGGATGGTGAAAGCTTCTTTGCAATTAATTATTTGTGATTGGTGAGAAAAAAGAGTGAGCTTTTGAATATATAATGTGACAGTCACAAAGGAACTGAATGTTGAGGGACTGGAATTTGTTTTTTACTTGTTGAAAATGATGGAACAGAGGAAGGGCACACACATGGCCACGCGTGTAAAATCTATGGCTGCTTGTAGTCTGGGAAATCCAGGTGTGCTGGCCCATTTAAAAGAAGACAGAACATCTAATCGAGAACTGAGCCAAAACAATACTTGATATTTACATAGCATTTTTAAGGCAGTAAAATGTGTTGAAGTGTTTATGTACCATCAAAGAAAATTTGACACCGAACTTCATGGATATTTAACTAAAACATTTGTCAATGTGGGTTTTATGGAGGACAGAAAGATAGAAAGGTTATCGTGGGTGGGGTGCGCAGTTTCAAAGGGTGAACCTTTGACGGCTGAAAGCAAGTCTACTAATGTTGGGACGATAAAAATCAATGATGTGTATAAGATCAATATTACAGAAGTGCAAAAATCCTGGAGGATCTCAGAGTTGGAAGACTCCACAATGATCAAGACAGGCCAAAGCATGGAGAGATCAGCATACAAGGATCAGAATGAGCAGGCATTCAATCTCTGGAAGATATTGTTTCTGCCATTGCTCGTGCATGCGTTCAGTCTGCTTATGGTGGAATCAGCAAGAATTCCTATTACGGAAAAATTAAAAACAGCTTGCAATCTTCTAACTGAAATAGGAGAGAGCCGTTCATTCCAGTGATGGCAGATGTTTTACACCATTCTGAACTAAATTATCTCACCATGTAACAAATTTAAATCCTTATCTTGAAGGTAAAATATTCTGTTCTTCAGAATGTTCATAGCAGGTACATTTTGAACTACTTAAGAGTCAACTCATTATTCGATTGAAAAATGAGGAGATTAGCAATAACCATTTAAAAAGAGCATTGATTCAACACAGGCAATTAAAGTGTTTTTCTAACAATATCCATCAATATAAACACTTTGAACATAGTCTTCCTGCTACATCAATTATTTTTCAAAATGTGACATGTGGATAATTTTTTTTGCCTTAAAGAAATTTACAGCTTCTGGCAATATACAATCTTTCATTATCATACAGCTATTGAGCTCTGACTGACCTGACATTGTATTTACTTGCAGCAATTCAAGCACAGTGAGAGCCAATTGGTATTTATTAATGAGCAAAGAGTCAAAGAGTGAATTCAGAAGAAACTTTTTTACCAATCTATGGTTGAAGGTGTGGAACTCAGTACTATAGACAGTGGTTGAAGCGATTGGTGCAGATGCATTTTAAAGGAAAGCAGATGAGCGTACAGGAGAGAAGAGAATGGAGGTTATGTTAATGCAATTAGATTGAGGAAGGTGGGAGAAGGTTTGAGTGAAGTATAATTGCCAATACAGACTGGATTGGTTGAATGGCTCATTTCTACGTACATTCTATGTAATTAAAACATTGAAACCTCAGATGACAGTAAGCATGACTTTTTCTTGGTAACAGAATTATATGTTTATGTTTGGTGCATCATAAATAACTGGAGATCCGTCTATACAATGAAAAGTTCTGGCCTGTTATACAGGGAAATATCAGAAATTTGAAAGTTCCTGACTTGTCCTTGGAGCATGAAACTTGTTGATTGCATCAAATTTCATATTCAGTAGAAAACAATAACGATCAAAATAATTGAGCAAGTTCATATCTTCAGCAGCAAATTCTGTTTTGCCTGACCTGCTAAACATCTCCAGTGCTTTTAGTTCTCATTTCAAATCAAATATCATCTAACCAATCTGATGACATGTGAAGAACTGCTTGAAAGGCTTTGCAATTATGTGATTGCTTGGCCTAGGGACATGGGATGGGGGACCAACTGAATGTTAAGTATCTGCCAACATCTACAGTGAATGCTTCTCTAATTTTGTATTTTTCTAATCATTGGATCCAACATGAACTTTAATCTTCAACATGACAAGTCTTGTTTATCGATTGGCGGCATGGTGGCTCAGTGGTTTGCACTACTGCCTCACAGTGCCAGAGACCTGCGTTTGATTCCACCCTCGGGCGACTGTTTATGTGGAGTTTGCACATTCTCCCCGTATCTGTGTGGATTTCCTCCGGGTGCTACGGTTCCCTCCCACAGTCCAAAGATGTGCAGGCTAGGTGGATTGGTTATGCTAAATTGCCCGTAGTGTCTAGGGATGTTTAGGTTGGGTGGGTTAGAGATGGGAAATGCAGGGGTAAGGGGAATGAGTCGGGGTGGAATGCTCTTTGGGGTTAGGAGGAGGTGTATGTATGTGGACATGTTGGGCTGAATTGCCTGTTTCCACACTGTAGAGATTCTATGATCAAGAATGTTTTGCCACGTCTGAATGAGGACATTTTATCACCAACATTCATGCTTAACAACAAACAATGGGGTGACCATCACTGCTATTTACTGCGTGGAACTGCAGCGAAATTTGAGTTGAAGAACATCATCTGATGGCCAAATCAGGGAACATGGGACTCAGGGAGGTAGCTCCATGCCTCCAGGTGGCTGATGCTATTAAAGTGCTGGTTTAGAATCTCTAGGATTCTGGTTTGGTGGTTATGGCAGAGAAGGTTGTGGGTGATATGTCTGTGATGGCAAGGCTAGAGTCCGTTGAATGTGTTATGAAGGTGGTAGAGGGAAGTTTGAAAGAGGGTGAGTGGACATGCTTTCATTAGACCGGCTAAAGTGGATTGTATCCGTACAGGGTGGCATGATAGCTCAGTAGTTAGAACTGCTGCCTCACAGCACCAGGGATTCGGTTTGATTCTACCTTTGGGTGACTGCCTGTCTAGAGTTTGCACATTCTTCCTGTGTCTGCGTGGGATTCCTCCAGGTGCTCTGGTTTCCTCCCATTATCCAAAGATGTGCAGGTTAGGTGGATTGACCATGCTAAATTGCCCATAGTGACCAGGGATGTGTAGGCTAGGTGGTTTAGCCATGGGAAATGCAGGGTTATAGGGATACAGTGGGTCTGGGTGGGATTCTTTGGAGTGTCAGTGTGGGCTCAATGTATTGAATGGCCTGCTTCCACACTGTAGGGATTCAATTCTATCCTATTCTATAGATGAATGTCTGAATAAGAATATCATCATCAGGAGGTGGACCTCCTGGATAGACCTCATCATTGTGTTGTGGATAAAATGCATGGGTAGGCTATTGTTACAAACGAGGCTTCCCATCAACTGAAATTATCAGGGAGAGAGCAAAACCTCCCCACACCCCTCCCATAGTGAAGCATTTCTTGTTTTCTCCCCATTGTCAGTCATCATTGACATACCAGCAAAGTGTTCCGGCGCTTTAGTTTGTGAGTCCAAATGGACTCTCCAACTGGGAGATTTGGTAGTTTGTGTCCTCTGCGGTGATTATTGCAGTTCATGTTTGATTGGAATAGCAGACATCCTCCTTCTCTTATCTTGTCCAAAACCCTGTCATTGATCTTGTTCAGTACAGGCCTTAAAATTGCACTTTTCTTTCAGCCTCACAATTACCTTGAGGATATCTTGGTGATATAGTTGTCTGGGCAAATCTGTAAGGTTCAGTGAATTCATTAATTGTGGATTATTGTCTAAAATATCAAAGTCTAGAGTTTCACATGTGACGAAAATTTCTTTCGACGATGACAGCTTTGGTGTATCTCCTTTTGGATAATTTTACCTCTACCCACCTATAATTATAGCCAACCATGATCAAAAATGTTTTCCCTCTGAGTTCAACAAAATACATTCAAGTCATCCACAACACGGAGGTGTCACCTTTGCACAAAATATTGCCCCAGAGTACAATTCCGTGAAATACATTCTTGCCTTCTTCTGATACGATACTCATGGATTTGAGCACGTACTTCACACTTCTAACCTCTGTTAAACATGTTGTTGCTGGTAAATAGTTGGTAGTTAGTGAAATAAAGGTTTCCATGTCACCAATAAAATTTATATCACTTTGTTCAGGAAGACTGCAGAAATACAAAACAGTGCATTTGCTGTAGTCTGTTTCTTCCCTTACACATATTCAGTTGTAATAACCAATCTTGTCAACTTTAAATAAATTGTTGGCACTTTAATAGCAACTTTGCTAATTCCTTACTGTTCAATAGAATAACCAAAGTTTCACGGTCAGAGTCAAATATAAATTGAAGACACAGAATATAACGTCCAATATTTCCACATGACCAGGTAGCAGCTAAGACTTCTTCTTCAATAATGGCATATCTTTGTTTTGTTTCAGTTAAAGAATGAGATGCATATGTGATATCACATACTTCAGAACTTTAATAACCATTCATAGATTGAATGAATCAACAAAGACAAACTGTTACACATGGAAAGAATCAGCAATAACTCTATTTGGAATAAAATATTAAAGGAGAAGGACAAACTTATACAGGAATTGAAAGCAAATTAGCTATGTCTGGGGGCGAAGGCTGCATAGACAAAACTGCTTTGACACCTGCTTGATAAACTACATGCTTTAAGCTACAAGGACAACTGATTGCCTAGACTGGATGCTTTATACCTCAAGGATAACTGATTGCTCTGCAGAAGAATTTAAGAAGTTAATCACAGGAAAGCTGTGTCTTCCAACAGACAGTCAATGCCAAATTTATGAAGAAACAAAGAAATTAATTTGATAAAGAAGCCAGCTGCAGACCTGCAGTAATTTGGCTGAAAGGACTTCAAAAAAAAATTCATCAATATATCACCTCAGACTGAAGGACGAACATCTGTATAAGGATTGAACACAAGAACAACTCAACAGCAGAACTTCAAAGAACAACATTACATTAGAACTGATCCCCAGAAACTTCCAGAGACAGACCACTGTTGGTTGAAGTCCTGGCCAGATTTCACCATTAATCAGGTAATAGCTAAGTTGGATCGCAGGCTTAAACTTGCTTACTTGAGGGGTCTAATATTTGGTTGCTACATGCAATGAAGTTTGAGTTATTGTTTCAACACTTGATTCTCTGTGAGATTTCTTAATATGTCTCCAAATTAAAGTTATTTTTGGTAATTTACCCACAACATATACTATACCGCACTATATTTCCTTTATCCCGACTCTAGAAAAGCACAACGTCCAACTCTGTGATGATGCATCTGTCGTAACAAATGTAACCGTTCAGGATCATAATGAACCAGAATGTCCAATATTATTTTTCTAATCCTTTCAAACAATGTCTGTTCAGCATCTTCCCAGTACCAAGCCTCGTCTTGCCTGAGGAACTGATATTCATTCATGTACCAGTTTGTTCATATTTGCGAAGTTAAGGAAAGGTTTTACTATTTCATTCACTGTCTCCACAAATGGCTGAAGCTCTAAGACATTTTGATGCGTTGGAACTTCTTTAAACACTCTGGTTTGCTGAGTGCCTGGTCTAGCACCTAATGCATGTATACTTTCGCCAAGGAGCTCATTAATCAGTTGTGAGAACTCCACTTTGCTATTGAGGGCAAGCCTTACCTTTTGTAGGTATTATAACCCCACTCTTACTCTGATATATGCTTTCTGTACTGGAGCCATGAATTAGGACACCACCTATGTAGTAAATTTCTCCCCTCAATCCTTTCAAAATACTTGTCATAGTTCACTGAGAAACCTGTAATCGAAAAGGTAACTGTTTAAAATAATATCTCTAAAATGGTGCACTAAAGATGGTAAGTAACTTTGATTCCTCATCTAAAGATAATTGTCAACAGTTAATATTTCGGTCTAACTTCATGAAAATTGAATTTCTCCAGCTTTGCCAAACTCTTACTCACAGATAATGTTGTATGAATTTCCTTTTTAACAGCTTTTCTCAACTGTGTGAGATCTACACAGATTCTTAGTGATGCATTTTGATTTGGTACTGATGCCATATCTAAACTTCAACTTGTAGGTTTTGTTGCAACAACGTCATTGTAACATTGAACCAACGTCTTGTTTTCCCTTCTGCAAAAGTAGGTAAGGAACTTTTCTCAGTGTAAACAAACACACAGGCTTTGCTTCAGGACATAATGGTGATGTGATGATCCGATTTCCACTTCCCAAGTCCTTTGAACAATTATTGAAATTCAGCTGTATAAGATTTTTAGGCTTCTCTTGGTTACCCAATTCGTACATGCTGTAAATTACCTATAAGTCTGAACAAGTTCTTCAATTTGAATGTAAACAGATCTGCTTCTGGATTATGGGCTTTTATGATTGTCTTCTCTTTATATCGGTCATTTCCACAATGATGGTGTTATATGTCGCCTCTTCATTGAGTTTTACACTTGAAGACTGAAGAAGACCTTGCACCAAATGATTCAGCATTAGAAATAACTGAATTTCCAGCTCCAGTAGAATTCAAGGCTGAGCACACTGTTTCAAGAATAAGACTGACATGTCTGTCTTCCAATAGCAGATTGATGGCAACCACAATGGATGGTGGCGAAATTCCAGTGTCTCCATCTGCGCTTGTAGTCGCAGTCCCTCCCTGGCACTTCACTTGTCTCCTCCTCAAAAGGAGTGGGGATCCTAATGTCTGGAAGTCCTCCCCCAGTCTCTGAATCCTCAGTCCTGCAGACAAACAGAATAATTGTCATTCTAATGGGTGTGCTACGATCACAGCAGGCCAGGCATGGTGCAGTCCATGAATTTAAAATTTCCTTAAGCTAGTTTATGGGCCACTTTGAACACTTCAAATGAAAATTAATCAGCGGCACAGCTTTATACATAAACATGATAAAAGATTAGTTTATTTCACAGCTATTGCTGAAAGTTGCCAATTAAAACAAAAGTGATACAGTACTCAGCTAAAATATACATACAAAGACTTAAAGTAATTATATAAGTTAGGTGTGGGGATGATAATGAGATCAGCCTCTAGCAATGTTGCACTCCCGCCTTGCTTGAAATTTCTCTTGCTGAAGTTAAGAGATTGAAAACTTAAAGTCAGAAATCAGCAGAACTAATGGCTTCTGCAGTTGGATAGTTGGTGAATTGCTTATACAAGTGGACTGAGCAGAACAAGTTTTTGAGAGGAACAAAGGCTCCTTTGTGTTGCTTTGATTGTGCTGAAGATTGTGATCTTTAGTGCTCTGATTCGGTACATGAGTCCTTTAGTTGATTTGCTTTCCTTCATTTCCCTTGAGAGTAGTCGTAATACTAATAGCTGAGAATCCTGGGCTGGCTCAAGCGTGGTCTCTCGTGGTGTCTCAAGATCTCTGAGCATAAAGTGGTTGTTCACAGGCTGCCTTATTTAGATCAAGATTTAAAATAGCTGCTATTCCAAAACTTGGGGAACATGCTTCCACATTAGGTATTGGGTAGCCTGTGGCTGGGGCCCTATCTATTGTCTTTCAGTCAAAATTCTTAACTTTTTATATCTCAGTCATTAGTTTCAATGACTCCCATTGTTTGGTTGTGATGAGACAGGAGGAGCTGTTCACTCTTCTAGAGGAACCAGTGTCAAGGCATCTTTGTTTACACTTAGAAATGATCATTAAATATAGTCTAGTCCTAGCATCAACAGAATCCATGAAAAATTATTACAGGATATCTGGGAGCCACTTCTAAGATTCTAAAACACCCAAAGGATGAATGATACTAGTGGCAACAGCGTGTGCCTTTCTGAGTCCCCTTTAAACATGGGGCCAGGAACTTTGACCGTGTGAAGTAACTGTGGGAGTCCTGACTTATTGCATGCCCCTGTTACAAGATTCACTGTGCTCCTCATTCATACATACGTACTAAACCATGAGAAAAGCCAAACCGCCCCCAAGCAGAACATGTCACTCACTTCCATGTCCACCTCCAAACTTTGACTTCACAACTGAAGATTCCGCCCTGGACATCCAAGGGTTAAAATGCAAGGAGAGAATAACAAATGAAGGTCACATAGCTTGGAACTTAGAAAGCTAAGGAATGATTTGGAATCAGGAGAGGTTATTTCTGCTGGTTGTTGAGCTAGAACACAGAAAAGTCTGGAAATAAGAGCAAGATCTTTCAAGAGTCAAATTAGGAAACACTTCCACATAAAAGGGTGGCAGAGGTTTGGAAGTTGACTCTGCAAATAGTAATTGAAGCCACATCAATTGTCCATATTAAATCTGGAAAAAAAATTGACCTAAAATATTGCACCAGTTTCTCTCTTCACAAATGTTACTTGATCAGGTGAATATTTCCAGCATTTTCTGTTTTTGTTTCAGATTTCCAGCATCATAATATTTTGCTTTTAATGAATACAGGCAATGTCTTTCACATCTTATTTTCTTTCACAAACGTTGGCTTTAATTGAAGCTCTAAGTTGTGAATTGCTGTGGCAGAGACGTTGGCTGAGAGGAGATGACGGAGGGAATTGATTTCACATCAGTAGATGATTCAGTGATCTTGAAGTTTTCGACTGTGCATGCTAAGTAACTTTTTCACACTACCAGGCACTGCCTCCTCCTCACCAGTTCACTAATGAGATCATTAGCACAAATAACCAAAAAATTAAAATGAATTGAAGACAACATATAAATAATTTGTAATCATTGAACCTTTTGTAATGCAGGATTGATTAGACTAAGTCTGTACTTGCTAAATTTCAGAAGAATAGAATAAAAGGGACAATGGCAGCATGGATATGAAATTAGTCGAGTGACAGGAAATAATAGTGATGATCGGTTATTTTTTAGACTGGAGGGTAATATCCAGTGGCATTCTCCAGGAATCAGCTTTAGGACCCCTGCTTTTCTTGACCCATGTTATTAACATAGACTTGCATGTGCAGGATACAATTTCAAAAGTTGCAGATGACACAAAGAATTGAAAGGATTGTGAGCTGTGAGGACGGTAGTGATAGACTGAAGACAAGTTAGGTTGGTCCGATATGTGGATACGTGTAAGATTACAGTTAGCATGTAGAAGTGAAACTCTTGCATTTTGGTAGAGTTAGCTGTGGCTCAGTTGATACCAGGTTTGCTTTCAAGTAACCAGGTTGTAAATTCAATTTACATTCCAGACCTTGAAGGTAAAAATCTAGGTTGACCTCCCAATAGAATGTGGAGGGAGTGCTGCATTATTGGAAGGGTTGTCTTTCTGATAAGACACCAAGTCCCCATGCACCCTGCGTGGGTGCATATAAAACATTCCGTGGTATTATTTCAAAGCAGATCGGGGAATTACCGCTGGAGTCCTGGCCAATATTTATCCCTCAGAGAACATTAGAAAATAACATAGATAATCTGGCCATTATCACCAGGTCTTGGCTCTGCCCTCTGCAACTGGATCCTCAGCTTCCTGAGCCTTAGACTGTAAACATTGAAGCTAGACAACTGCGCTTCCTCCATGATAACACTCAACACTGGAGTCTCCCAAGGATGCGTTCTCAGCTGCCTACTGTATTCCTTGTACGTCCACGACAGCGTTGCCAAATTTTGAACAAATGCCATCTATAAGTCTGGTGACGACACTAACATGGTAGGATGGATATCAAACAATGATGAGTCAGAATATGGAAAGGAGTTAGAAAACTTGGTGACGTGGTGCAATGACGACAACCTGTCTCTCAATGTCAGCAAAATAAAAGAACTGATCATTGTCTTCAGAAAGAAAGGAGGAGAATACACCCCCATCTACATCAATGAAGTGGAGGTTGAGAGGGTTGAGAGTGTCACGTTCCTAGGATTAACGTAACCGACAACCGGTCCTGGATTTTCCACGTAGATGCAACGGTCAAGAAGAAACAGCAACACCTCTTCTTTCTCATGCGGTTTAGGAAATTCAGCATGTCCATAAGAACCCTCAACAACTTTTACAGATGCACCGCAGAGACCATAGTATCTGGGTGTATAATGGCCTGGTATGGCAACTGCTCTGCCCAGGACCTTAAGAAATTACAGAAGGTTGTGTGCACAGCGCAGACCATCACAGAAGTCAACCTTCCACCCATGGATTCCACTTACACTGGTTGTTGCCATGGAAAGGTTGCCAACATCACCAAAGACCCCTCCTATCCTGGTAACGCTCTCCTACAACCTCTTCCATCAGGCAAAAGATACAGAAACTTAAACACATGCACCAACAGGTTCAAGAACAGCTTCTTCCCTGCCGTTATTAGACTGATGAATGGGCTCTCTAACTTCAAATAATGTTGATCTTGTTAATGCAGATCTGGCAGCATCTGTGGAAAAAACATCAGTGTTAATGTTTCGGGTCTGGTGATCCTTCCTCTGAACTGGATCGAGAGTGTGCATGTGATACTGCAAAGCACTGATTGTGGATCTCAGGATACGGCGAGAGCAGCTGTCGTGGAATGTTGAACATCACAGAGATATCTGTGATCCTGGGAGAATTTAAAAATTGAGGAATGAAACTTCAGTTGGAATCCATGTGGGGTGAGTCTGAGTCGAGGCAGTCATTGAGGAATGTGATATGGCTGTGGAAATGAGTTTTAGCAAATACTTGATCAAACACCAGGACTGACAGTGAAATTAATTTTGGTGGGCAAGAAGAAAGATTGGAATGGAAATCCCATCGGAGAGAGGAGCAGAACTTCTTCAAGGTGGGAATGCCTAGAAGAGATATGGCAGTGAGTTAAATACTAAATAAAAACCAAAAGAACTGCAGATGTTGTAAATCAGGAACAAAAACAGAAGTTGCTGGAAAAGCTCAGCAGGTCTGGCAGCATTTGTGGATCAAAAATCAGAGTTCACGTTTTGAGTCCAGTGACCCTTCCTCAGAACCTTGTTGCCAGATGCTGCTAGACTTGTTGAGCTTTTCCAGCAACTTCTGTTTTTGTTCCTGATTTACAGCATCCACAGTTCTTTCATTTTTGATCTTATTAATATTGATCTTGCTTCGTACACCTCCTGTGCAATGTAACCTATAAGCCTCACTGGGTCCAAGCACCCTATGATCTGTATGTCCTTGCTTACTATGATCTGTTTGTACTGCTCGCAAACAAAGCTATTCACTGTACTTAGGTACGCGCGATAACAGATCAATTAATCAATCAATCACTTTGTTGTTTGTGGGAGCTTGTTTTGTGAAAATTGACTGCGATATTTTCTACCATACAACTGTGACTACACTTCACTAATGTGCTTCATTAATTGTAAAGTGTTTTGAGATGTCAGGTGGTCATGAGAAGTGATATATAAATGTAAGGCTTTCTTTCTCTTTAGGAAGAATGAGGAAAGGTAATATGAAATTCAAAAGGAACTGCAGGAGCTGAGGGACTTGGGGGTATATTTGCACATATCACTGAGAATGGCAGGGCAAGTTGAGAAAATGTTCAATTGGAGGTAATACTTTGGAATGGATAGAGAATTGGTTAATGAGCAGGAAACAGGGAAAAAGGTTCTTTTTCAGGTTGGCAACCTGTGACCAATGGGATTCCACAGGAATCAGTGGTGGGAGAACAACTGTTTACAATATATATTAATGATTTGGATGAAGGAAGTGAATGTGTTTTAGCCTATAGACAATACAAAAATAGGAGGATAGACAGGTTGCAAATTGGATACAAACAGTTTACAGTGAGATATTGATTACTTAAGTAAGTGGGAAAAAGTTAGCAAATAGAGTATAAAGTGGGAAAGCTAAAAGGATGTTGGCCCTTATTTCGAGGTGTATGAGAGTAGTGAAGTCTTACTACAGCTGTATAAGGTGCTAGTAAGATCACATCTGAGTACTGTGAACATTTTATTATTTAATTAGAGGCAGTTTGGAGAAAGTTCACTGGGATGATCCCTGGTATGGAGAAATTGTCTTATGAGCAAAGGTTAAACAGGTTTGGACTCTACTCATTGGAATTTAGATGGGAAGTGATCTCATTAAAACACATAGGATTCTTAAGGCACTTGACAGGGCAAATGTTGAAAGGATATTTCCCCTCATGGGAGAGTCTAGGACCGGAGGGCATAGTCTCAGAATGAAGGGGCACCAATTTATGACTGAGATGAGGAGGAATTTTTTCTCTAAAGGTCGAGTTTCCTCTATCACCACTTGTCAGATACAATAAGCCAATGGACCTTGCAACATTGCACACACTTCATTTGCTATAGTCAACATCCCAAACCGAGGTTGTGAAAGGTGCTATAAAAATGCAAGTCTTTCAATTTATCTATTATGCACAGATCAAGGGATTTCTCTTTTGACCAAGTGATATTATTCCATTGAATATCTGTGATATTTTTCTGTGGGTTTCTCTGCCCTCTCTGCAATTGACTCAGTATTAGTTTAATGCCACTTTGCCAAGCAGTGAATAATGAAGTGTAGCATGAGTAACTGCTATTTGTACCAGTGACACAACAGCCAACAATAATTAGCTCCAAAAACATTATTATGTTATTGAATAAGATAAATCTCTTAGGCTTAGGGAGACATACTAGTTTAGCAAATATCCCAATATGACCTGTCTTTGAAAATTTAAATTTTAATGAACAAATATCATATAAGCTGTGTGTTGAGTTTTGCAATGTTTTACAGTGCTAGACTTTCAGTAATTACATATTGCTGATTGCAGGGAAGGTTACTAGAACACCCAAGTTTTGTCATATTGTCAGTTCACCTTGAAGAGAAATGCTAATGATACACCAGAAGTTTGCCACTTTGTGTAACTGATTATTTAATGTAGCCAATATACTACGAATGGAATGTTTGTATATAATAGCCAGCTGTAAACACCACTTGGATTCTTCAATAACACATTGCCAATGCCCAATTTCTTAGGTGATGAGGAATAACATAATCATTAGCCCATAAGCCCTGCTGGAGACAAAACCAACATCACACCAATGCTATTAACACTTTTCAAAGCTGAGTGAGACTCCAAGCAGGTGTTTTGCCTTCCTGGTGCTTGGGTCAAGGATGTCTCTGAGTGGGCACAGGATATTCGAAATGAGGAGGGTGAACAGCCTGAGGTTGTGGTCCAAATTAGTGCTCACAGCATAGGCAGGAAGACAGATGATGTCCTGTAAAAGGAATTTAGAGAGTTAGATAGAAAGTTGAAAAGCAGGGCCTTTACAATTGTAATCTCAAGATTACTCCATGTGCCACATGCCAGTGAGGTCAGATATAGGAACATAATACAGTTGAAGGTATGACTAAAGAGCTGATAAAGGAGAGAGGGCTTCTGATATCTGGATCATTGGGATCTCTCCCAGGGCAGGAGGGATATATACAAGAAGACTGGCTTGTATCTAAACTGGAAGGGCACCAATATCCTTGGAGGGAGGTTTGTTGGTGCCACTTGGAAGGCGAATAGAAACCAGACCTGTAGGTCACAATGTGGAGTGCTTAAGGAGTAGGTGGAGATTAAGTCAAGAAAGTTTAGAAGGAGCAGGGACAGTATAATGTACATGGTGGGACTGGCAGTCTGAAGTATATTTATTTCAATGCAAGAAGTATAAAAGGTAAGGCAGATGAGTTTAGAGCTTTGATTAGTACATGGAACCATGATATTGTGGCCATTACAGAAACTTGGTTCAGAGAAGTGCAGTATGGTAAGGGAAGGGTAGCTCAATGTTCCAGGGTTTAGAAGTTTCAGGCGCGGTAGAGATGGATGTAAAAGGGCTGGGGGGTTGAATTACTGATTAAGGAGAATGTCATAGCTGCACCGAGAGGACGTCTTGGAGGGCTCATCCAGAGAAGCCTTGTGGTAGAACTCAGGAGAAAGGTGCAATCACTATGATGGGATTTTACTATAGGCCTCCCAATAGCCAGCAGGAGATGGAGGAACAGATATGTTAGCAGATCTGTGAAGATGTAAAAACAACAGTGTTATTATGGTGGGTATTTTAATTTTCCCAGTATTGACTGGGACTCCCATGGTTCCAGGGCTTAGATGGGACAAAATTTGTTTAATGCATTCAGGATGGTTTCTTGAAACAAAATATTAAGAATCCAACTACAGAAGGGACTATACCAGACCTTATATTAGAGTAAGTCTGGCCAGGTGATCAAATTTTCAGTAGGGGAGCATATTGGGAATAGTGATTATAATTTAGTAAATTTTAAGATAATTATAATCAGGATAAGACTAGTCCCCAGTAGAAAGTGTTAAAATTGTGGAAGCTAATTACAGCAATATTATGTAGGAACTGGATAAATTAGGTTAGGGGTGGCTTCTTGAGGGTAAATGCACATTTGACATATAGGTGTCTTTTAAAGGCTCAGTGATCAGAGTTCAGGACAGGTATGGTCTTGTGCGGATGAAAGGCAATGATGGCACGATTTGGAAACCTTGGATGATAAGAGATATTGAAGTTTTATTCAAAAAGACAAAGGAGGCATCTGTGAGGTTGAGGAAATGGAAATCAGGCAAGGCCCTTAAGGACTATAAAGGAAGCAGTAAAGTACTTAAGCAAGGAGTTAGAAAGGCTGAACAGAGCTAGGAAACGTCCTTGGCAAGTAGAATTAAGGAGACTCCCAAGTCGTTTCAGACACATATTAGGAGTAAGAGGGTAGCTAGGGAAACGTTAGGCTCACTCAAAGACAAAGGAGGGAATTTTTGCATGGAGGCAGAGGAAGTGGTTTGCATCAATATTCACCAAGCAGAAAGACATGCATGATGGTAAGATTAAGGAGGGACATGTTGATATTCTATGTCATGCCAACATTAAGAAGGAGGAAGTGTTGGGAGTCTTGAAAGGCATTAAGGTAGATAAGTCCCCAGGGCCTGATGGAATCTAACCCAGGATACTGAAGGAAGCATGGGAGGAGATTGCTGGGGCCTTGACAGAGATCTTTGTATCCTCTTTTTCCATGGGTGAGGTCGCAGAAATCTGGAGAATAGCCAATGCTGTGCTTTTGTTTAAGAAGGAGAACAGGGATAATCCAGGAAATTGTAGGCTGGTGAGCTTTATGTCAGTGGTAGGAAAATTATTTGAGAAAATTCTTGGGGACAGGATTTATTCACATTTGGAAAAGAATGGACTTATTAGGGATAGTCAACAAGGCTTTGTTTGAGGAGGTCTTGTGTCTCAAATTTGTTGAATTTTTTTGAAGAAATGACAAAGATTGATGGGAGTAGGTCAGTGGATGTTGTCTATTTGGAGTTTACAAATTGACAAGGACCCTCATAGTAGACTGGTTCAGAAGATAATGTGAGATCCAAGTATGTAGGTAGGTTATAAAATTAGTTTTGTCATAGAAGGCATAGGGTACTGGTGGAGGGGCATTTCTTTGTTTGGAGGTCTGTGACCAGTGATATTCCACTAGGATCAGTGCTCGGAGCTCTGTTGTTTAGATGAAATATAAATGATTTGGATGAAAATGTAAGTGGTCTGATTAGTTAGTCTGCAGACGACACAAAAATTGGAGTTGTGGAAAGCAAGGAAGGTTGTCAAAGGATACAGCAGAATATACATCGATTTGAAAGTTGGGTGGACCAAAAGTGGATGTATTTTTCTTCTTTCTATGGCTGCGGTGGTGGAGAGAGGTTGCAGGGAGCTGTTGATTCGCAGATTGTCACACTTGTGCAACTTCCAAGCGTCGATGGATTGAGGCCAATTCTTCTCCTTTGATATTTTTGGCGGCATCAGCAATGGTGGTGGAGTGAATGATCCCTTGATCTTTGGGAGTTAATTTGGATGATCCATCAATCCTGAAGATTTGGGATAGTCTCCCAGCTGTGGCGGCAGTTGGTGTATCGGTGGCAATGAGGCAGCTTTGGCAGAGGCAACTTTCTGGATCCAGTTAGCGGCCGAGGAGGCTCCTTCTGCTTGCTTCCTCCTCGGTGTTACAGCTTTGGCGGCCGTGGAGTAAGGCACATTCAGTAACCACTTATGGAATCAAGAAGCTATGGTTGGAACAAAAAATGAAATTTGTCTCATCTTTGTACGCATTATTTCCTTTTCATAATTTATGTAACTAAAATGGCATCAGATTAATTATGGCAATTTATGCACATTTCACTGTATTTTCATAAACACATGTAACAACAAATTACAGCAAAAAAATTATGAGAGGCATGGATAGGGTGACTAGTCAGAGTCAAGGGTGGAAACGTCAAATACAAAGCAGCATAGGTTTAAGACGAGAGGGGATAGTTGAAAGGTGATGTGTGAGGCAAGATATTTACACAGAGGGAGGTAGGTGCCTGGAATGTGTTGCCAGGGGAGGTGGTTGAAGACATATGATCGCAATGTTTAAGAAGCATTTGGGTAGACACACAAACAGACTGGGAATAGAGGGATACAGACCATGTGCAGGCAGATGGGATTAGTTTAGAATAGCATCATGTTTAGCACAAACATGGTGGGCTGAAGAGTCTGTTACTGTGCTGTACTGTTCTATATTCTGTGTTCAATTTATCAATTAGTCAACAATTTTCAGAGACATTTAAGTCTCTGCTGTTTTGCAAATACCTCAAACAACATTTTGCATACATGAATCTAGTTGCTTCAATTGAAACACCATTGGTATTATCAGTTTTGTGGTTGGAAAACTATGATCATTGTTTTATCGGAAAGTTATTTTTCCTTTTTTCATGAGTCTATTTACAACTCATTATAGCTTGTATTCAATCTTTTTACTTCACTCAATCCTTCTTTTAAAATGTTCAATTTGTTTCTTTTGTCTGTCTTGCACAATTTAAATCTAGCCTCCATTTTCTACAGAGAAATTGTTTAAATTATTATGATCTATATTTTTTTTATAATTGACATGTGTACCTAGGTACAGTGCAAAGTTTTGTTTTGCGTGCAGTACAGGCAGATCATACCGTACAAAGTGCATAAGGGTAATAGAACAGAATGAAGAGTACTATGTTATAGCTGCAGAGAAAGTGCACTCAGAGCTGGGTCTGCATTAAATTTGAAATCTGAGAGGTCCAGTCAGAAGTCTAATAGCAGCAAGGAAGAAGCTGCTCCTGAATCTGTTTGTCCGTGTATTTAAACTTTTGTATCTTCCATCGATGGATGGAAGGTGCGAGGGACTGGGCTGTGTTCACATTTCTCTGTAGTTTCTTACAGTCCTGGGCAGAGCAGTTACCATACCAAGCCATGATGCAACAGATGGAATGCTTCCTATGGTGCATGTATAAAAATTTACGGCCATACCAAATTTCCTTAGCCCCCTGAGGAAGTGGAGCCGTTGCTGTGTTTTCTTGACCATCTCATCATCGTGGGTGGACCAGGACAGATTGCTGGTGATCATCAATCCAAGGAACTTGACCTCAGTTCCATTGATGTAAATAGGGGCATGCCCTCCATCCAGCTTCCTGAAGTGAATGATCAGCTCTTTCATTTTGCTGACATTGAGAGAGACATTGTTATCTTTACACCACGACACTAAACACTCTTATCTATTTCCTGTGTTAGCAGCAACTCTCCCATTTTGGAAAATAAAATCAGGAATACGCCATATAACCTCTTGAACCTGCTCTGCTGTTCATGATTTATTTTGTATCTCAATTCACTCTATCCACCTCATTTCCAAAACCTATCAAACAAAAATCTACTCATTTCTACTTTGAAGCTTTCAATTGACATCCAATCTTAATAGTTTTGGGGGAGAAAGTTGTATGTTTCCACTATCCTTTCTGTAAAGTAGTCCTTCCTGACATCAGCCACGAACAGCCTAACTCTAATTTTTAAATCACTTTGTTTTGGATTTCCCCAACCAAAGAAAATCATTTCCCTTTTACCCATTCTATTGACTCTGCTGCTTAATTGATTGGAGACCTGAAATTTGCTCATAAAACTTTTTGTGCATTTCACAAAGAATACAGCAAATTACAATTTGTAATGGGGATCTCTTTCAAAAACTGGAACGTTAATCTTGTTATTGTATATCAGCAACTAGAAATTCTAATTGCTTCAGCCTTCAATTGCTTGAGTCGATGCTGCAAGCTTCATTTGCACAGCCGGCAGTCAGTTGGCCAATGATGACTGACCTACAGTAGTAATTTCATGCCTTTCAAGTGCTATACCAGCCAGTTAATTCATCAAGCAAGATCCTAGAATGTTAACGCTGTTTTGGAGATTAGGAAACTGTGGTGGATTAAAACAGAACAGCAAATTTAGACATCTCAAATCACTGGCACACATTTTTGGACTTGGCAAGAGTTTATAGAGTCATAGAGATGTACAGCAAAGTAACAGGCCCTTTGGTCAAACTCACTCATGCTGACACATATCCTAAATTAATCTCATCCCATTTGCCAGCATTTGGCCCATATCCCTCTAAACCCTTCCTATTCATGTACTCATCCAGATGCCTTTTAAATGTTGTAATTGTACCGGCCTCCACCACTTCCTCTGGCAGCTCATTCCGTACACACACCCTCTGCGTGAAAACATCACCCCTTAGATCCCTTCTAAATCTTTCCCCTCTCACTTTAAGCCTACGCCCTCTAGCTTTGCACTCACGTACCCTGGGATAAAGACATTGTCTATTTACTCTATCCAAGTCCCTCATGATTTTAAAAACCTCTACAGGATCACCCCTCAACCTCTGACGCTCCAGGGAAAATAGCTCCAGCCTATTGAGCCTCTCCCTATAGCTCAAACACTCCAACCCTGGCACCATCCTTGTAAATCTTTTCTGTGCCCTCTAACAATATCTTTCCTAAAGCAGGGTGACCAGAACTGAATGAAATATTCGAAAAGTGGACTAAACAATGTCCTGTCCAGCTGCAACATGACCTCCCAACTCCTGTATTCAATGCACTGACTAATAAAGGCAAGTGTACCAAATGTTTTTACACTACCCTGTCTACCTGTAACTCTACCTTCAAGCTACTATAAGCCTGCACCCAAGGTCTGTTTGTCCGGCAACACTCCTCAGGACCCAACTTTTAAATGTATAAATTCTGCCCTTATTTGTCTTTCCAAAATGCAACACCTCACATTTGTCTAAATGTCTATAGTTTTGGATTAATAAAGGCCAAAGCATTTGTTGTTCTGTATGCAATTAACCTCTGAGTCTCAATTCAGAAACAGAGTAAAGTATAGGTTTTGAAAATAGTGTGCAACATTTGTTTGTGAATTTTAAATGTTTAAGTTAATAACTTGGTTGGCTCCGTCATTCTCAATACTTCTTTTGATTTATTCTAAGTGATCAAGACTTTTTGGAACTAGACTTTCCACAAATGTTGTACTTATACTTCAACACAATGGCCAGAATCTCAAGAGCCACATTTATGGGTGGGGCATGGATGAAGCCAGCAAATTCTTCGGGAGGCCTTGCCACCACAAATCCACCCACATTGGCTTAAATGGTGCAAGGTAAGGTGAAGCCTAGGCTAGGCCTGCCTACCATTGACCCAATTTCCAAACAGGCTTCTCTCCTGGCCACCATTTTCAGGCAGGCCGGAGGAGGTTGGGGACAAGGGAAAGGCACCATAAGTCAGTTTGCTCATGTTTTGTGCAGGAGAAAAGGACGTATCCGACACTTTCCCAATTTGTACATCGCATTGGCACAGTTGAGCCTACAGGTTTGCTGCCCATTTAATGTGGCTGGTGGTATAGGTTGTGGTGAGGTAAACCAGTACCACCTGAGATGGCTTGGGTAGAATCAATCCTTTAATTGTTATCACTCTAAGTCACTGATACAAATTAGGGAAGATTGCCCGAAAAATGTCTTTTACAGAAGAGAGGATCTACCTCGGTAAACAGTAGCATTATTGTATCATACATTATAGCTAGTTGCATTGCATCTATTTTATGAGATCTCAGGCTACCGGTAAAAGTAGCTAAACATTACTGTCTAGATGCATTGAGCTTGGCAATGAACTTGCAACTTCAAAAACAGACTTGAACCAAACTTGTTAGCTTCTTTCAGGAACATCCCTTTTTACCATGAAAGGTGGAGTTTATTCAGGATGTCAGTTAACCCTTTCAAGCTAAAAATGTTTTTTACAATGGCTGGTGATTCTCTGAGACATGACTGTCTCCTGAGTGAAGAACAGAGGGACAGTTATTCCATCTCCAAAAAATTAATCCTGACAATTTGTTTGAAATCAGCCAAGATTATGAAATTTCACGTTTAAGTTTGGTCTAATACAAATTGAGTTTCCAGAATCATTTGACCTTATTTTTAAAAAAATGTGCTATGTCCAGTCTCTCCCAAAGAGTCTAAGGAGAATTCCTTCAATCCTCTTCAGAATTGGTGCCATGGGATGTTTTATGTCAAATTTTGAGAACAAAAGCCAGACTTGATATTCCCAGTACAGTACTGAGGGAGTGCTGCACTGTCAGGAGTGCCACATGTCCTCAGGTTTGCATCTTGTTGGACATATGGCACCCCTGACAGCACAACACTCCCTCAGTACTGCAATGAGAATGTCAAGTATGGCTTTTGTTCTCGAGCCTACGATCCAGAAGCAAGAATGCTATCTACAGAGTCATAGATAAAAGGTGAGTAAGGATTTGGGAAATGTTTGAATGTTTTCCTTTTAATGAGTTGACAATATGGGTTGAAGAGTTAGAGAGCACGGCTCAATACAGGGAAATGGAAAGCTTCTTTAATAGTGTTTGCCTCATCTTTGGGAGATGTTGACAATTAGCTTTCACTGACAAATGTCAGTTTGCCTGTTTAAAAAAACAAATCAGATTGAGAGGTTCTGAATATTTCCCAAAGTATTTTGCTGTTCAGTAATTGAATTATGCCAAGCAAAGAATACGCACTAATTTTTAAAAAGTTTCAGAGGAAATGAGACTGTATCCATACCTATGCGCATTAATAAACATGCTGCAGCTGGTTAATAGTTTTTTTTTAAATAACATAATCTGGAAAGGAGAGCTCATAATACCTCCTCCGTAACATTTCATGTCCAACTTCCTGGTCAGTGTTTCATGCTCACAGGCAATAATTTTGTGTATACTGCATCTTTATTGATCTACTCCTAAGCTGTATGTTTGCATTGATAAATAATGGTAATGTCTACAACAAGCCAGCAGACACAATGAATGGAAAGGGGGATGGTTGGCATAGACATGCAATGGTGTGCCAAAGAAAATAAACGTAAAAATTGCATGCATTGCCATTTACAGTGATAGTTATCCAAGTAGCTAATGTGAATGCAACAATTTTCATGCGTTACTAGTTTATTATTCTCATCAGTCTCTGCACATGGATTGCACACAAGGGCAGAATCTTACACATGGGTAAAATGTGGCAGAATTGTGTGAGAAGTCAGATGTATCTTTTAACTAAGCTCAAGGCATTGAGGTGAGTTGTCTGTTGGGGTGTTATTGCTTGTTAATGTTATGAAGTGGAGGTTGACCCACCCCCCCCACCCCGCCCCACCTCTGATAAATAAAACTGAAACACCCAGTGCCTCATAATCTGTTAAAAGAAGTGTGAAAAGTGGTATAACCTGCCTCTCACACCCTCCCCTCCAATCTGTTATAAAGGAGTGGGCAACTGAAATGAAACCCTTTTACTCACTCAATTATCAACAAGTAAAAATTTATTTATCTAACCTTAACAGTGAACATATTAACAAACTACCAACAAACAGAACAATTCCCCTCTTAACTATTAACTATTCCCGATTAAATTAAATTCTAATGGTATGCTGTTCCAATAAATACAAGTCCCATTTATATAAACCAAAACAATAAAAAAATTAAACCTTAATCTCTCAAAATTACAGCCAGGATATGTCTTCTAGAATTCTCTGCACCCTCTCCACTGATCCTCAGTGTGGAACACTTTTCTCCATTGAATTCTTGTGTCAGGAATATCAGCTAAGAGTGCTACTATACTGTTAGTTAGATGGTTATTCTGAGAGCTTAGAGAATTCTGTGAAAGCCAGTGATTTTCTGTTTAGCTGATGGGTTGTTAACTCTCTTAGATGACAGTTGCTGTCACACAGAGTTCCAAATGCACTCTTCTTTTATACCCTTGATGACCTATTAGTTTCTTACAATAGGATTAGAGAAGTTGTCAAAACCATCAGATTTTTTTAGTCTCTAAGTGCCTGGTTTAAATTAATTGGCTGATTTTCAAACTGGTTGTCACAACAAGAAAACAAACTACTGCCTGGGTTGTTAACCTTACAGCCTTTTGATATAATGTTTCACTTTCAGGAGGTCTCTGTGTACCTGCACATTTTTAAAATCTCCAAGCCCTAGAAAAAAAACACATCATTTTTTAAAGGGACCATGCATGCTTCCCCCTTATCATTTTACAAATATCAAATACCCTGTCCAACTTTGCAATATTAACAACCTCACTAACGACAGAACTTGCCTCATTAATATGCAGCTTCCTACCCTACAATCCACTGCATCTATACTACTTTTGAAGAATTCTCAAAATGAAAGTCAGAGCGGAAATTGTGCAATTCCCACTGCTGGTGGTACCCCTACAAGACATTTTCCAGAAAGTAAGCAGAATGAACCTCTGACCATGTATGGCCTAAGCAGATGACTGACTGTGGCCAAGCCTCTGGACTGAGTACATATTGTGTCAAGCCCAGGTACCAGGATCCCTCACTGTCGACAGCTCCACTTTGACTGAATTATGAACAAGAGAAGGTGACTTCTGCAGTCTTTCCAATGCCTTCACATCCTTCTTAAAGAGTGACTCTCGGAACTGGACTCCAACTGAAGTTGAACTACTGTCATATACAAGTTAGACATAACTTCCTCAATCATGTACTTTGATTTTGATCTATGCCTATGAAACTATATGCTTTCTTAGCTGCTCTCTCATCCTGTCTTTAATGGCTTATGCACATTTACACCCAGGTTTCTCTGCACCCGCACACCTGTCACAGTTGTTCCTTTTATATTGTCACTCCTTGATATTCCTCCAAAATCTATCTACTCACGCTGCTCTGCATCGAAATTCATCTTCTACCTACCCACTCATTAACCAACTTGCTTCTGTCCATTTAAAGTGTTACGGTATCCTCAGAGTTTTCAATGCTTCCTATTTTTGCATCAGTCACAAATTTTGAATTTGCTGCCTGTACACCAAGGTCTAAATCATTAACGTTGTTATAACATTGGAGGCTGACAGCTGAACCAATGCAGCATGTTTACCTCTGTATTCACAACACAGTAAATTAAATCATTAAAGACTCCCAAATCGTAACTCAAATGTTTCCTATCCAGGCATTTGAATAACCAATCCCAGACTATGTAGATAATTAATTTCCGACACCAGTTTCTGGTTCCAACCTGACAGACAAAGAGGTCTCAGTCAATATTCAACAACTACTATCAGTTTGAACATGGGGTCTCTTTCAGACCTACTGGAACCAACTCCCAGGTACTGATCTTGTCAATAGCAAACGTCTGCTCTCTGTTTAAACTGAATGCTCTTCCACGGGAGTGCTGTCACTATATCTCTTGGAACCTTTCAGTCAATCTTCAGCCTGCAGTTCACCTCTAGGCCTGGCTTCACAAACAAAGCTTGCCTCATTTCCAGCTCATAACTCAAAATCAATAAAGAAAAAGTGGGGCAGCACAGTGGCTCAGTGGTTAGCACTGCTGCCTCACAGCACCAGGGACCCAGGTTTAATTCCAGCCTTGGGTGACTGTCTGTGTGGAGTTTGCATGTTCTCCCTGTGTCTGCATGGGTTTGCTCCGGTTTCCTCCCACAGTCCAAAGATGTTCAGGGTAGGTGGATTGGCCATGCTAAATAGCCCATATTCCCTGTAGTGCCCAGGGGTGTTTAGGTTAGGTGGATTAAACAAGGGAAATGTAGGGGTAGGGGAATGGGTCAGGGTGGGATGCTCTTCAGTGGGTCAGTGTGGGCTTGTTGGGCTAAATGGCCTGTTTCCACACTGTAGGGATTCTATGATAAAGAATCAGTGAGGCTTCTAACATGCATCCACTATCAAAATTATGAAACACCATTTTTAAAGAAAATGTGTTTCATGATGAGGTTCGTAACACTTAAACGACAAACACAAAACTCTCAGACTTTCATTCTTCCTCCTACCAGCTTCCTAATTATTATCCAACTTTTTTGGTCACATTAGTAAATGTTTGACAGTTTACATTTGGGATAAGCCATCAGCAATTGCATTTTCTTCCCGGGAGAAATGTTGAATTTTTATGTAACTCCAATACAAACTGTCAGAAACAGAATTAACCAGCTCTCCATTTGCTGTAACTCAGCCAGTGTTGCAACAGTCCCTTTTTATTCCATGAGCTCTAATTTCTCTCATATTTCTGTTGTGTGGCACTGTATCAAAAATCTTCTGCAATTCCATTTTACAAATTATTATTTGTGGAAGTTTCCCACCCACTGAATTTAAACAGATAAGCCTCTAATTACCTGATTTATCTTTGCAACTTTCATTTGGAACAAGTTTATAACAGTTACAATTCTCCAATCAAATCATAGATCTCCCAGTTTGTAGGGAACAGCAGTTGAAATCGTGGGTAGGTGACTGAGAAAGAGCTTCAATATGATGGCTCCCTTATACATGTTTTTTGAATCTTATTAAAAAATGAGTCTCATAACTGGACCATCGCTGTTGCAAGGCAGTGGGATGTGAGGTGGCTCTCTACAGCGTGGCCTGGGCCTAGTCTTATCATGTACGATTTAGGGAGGACCTCTAAATTCTTCAGCTTATGTCAAGGTTGGCTGCTGGGAGGCTGCCTTTAGGCAATGAAAATGCTACCTGCCTCCCCAACCCCCTCCCACGTTGCCCCAGCTCCACCAAAAAATAGCCTAAATGAGCGATGGAACCAGGGAACTGGTGTACAGATCAGCTGGGTAGTTTTTAATTCTCTCAGGCTTGACTCACAGCTCCAACAGGGGCTCAAAATTCAGCCTTCTGATTCAGTTGTAGTGAACACGATGGACTAAGTAGAATGAGAAAAAAAAGAAATGCTCACACGTCAAGGACTTTGCATTGGTTAATATTCTCATTGAGTTGATTTTTTTGTTGAATTAATGTATCTGTATTTAGTGCCAATGCAATACCATGATCATCTGAATTGATACCAAATTATATGTTCTTGGTTCCAGCTAATTGGTGGGTGTCGGGGGTGCATAATTGTTAACCTCAGTGTGATGCGAAAAACCTGCAAGATCAGGCAAAACTCTCGTAAGTTCTTCTACATTGGCTTCAATGTGCTTAAGCTTTTACTTAGCAAGATCCTTCAAACAGCAGCATTAATGATTAGGGATATCCTTTCTAATGTTGATGGTTGTGGGATAATTATTAATCAGCTGTAGTGAAGGATCATAATTTATTAATCTTTGGTGAAAGATCACAATGTATTATCCTTTGGAAGATTAGTTTCTGAAGAGGAGGGAAATTGTTCAGTTCTGAGTTTTTTGGAAGAGGTCAGAAAGTAATTGTCTGAATGGTGAATGAAAGCCAGCATTTCCAAGAAATCACGTGATGTTAGATAATGACTAGCAAGCCTTCCTGGGGAGATTATTGTTTATACCTCAGAGATAAAGAGAGGGGCTCAGAGGTAGGTTAATTCAGACAGAAACCAATTCCGTTGAAGAGAATAGGTCCTTAACAACAGATGGGCTGTTATTAGCAGTCCAAGTAGTCAGGAGCGAGAAAAAGTCCTGAGTTGCTTTGAAAAAAGCTGCAGAAGCAGTAGTCTGTGGAGGACCCAAAGGGAAAGACTTCCTTCAGCATTGAAGCTATGGGTTGAAGTTACCTGCATCCAGTAGTCAGTGAGCTCAGTTAGCAACTTACTCAAGGGTCTCAGAAAGAGCAATTAATCAAAGAAAATAACATCAGGTGACTGCAGAAATTTGCCAAAAGGATCCCAGTTACAGCTGTGCCTAATAAACTAAGAACTTTAATGTGGAGGCAGGGGCCTTCTTATG
This sequence comes from Rhincodon typus, assembly GCF_021869965.1. Lineage (NCBI taxonomy): Eukaryota > Metazoa > Chordata > Chondrichthyes > Orectolobiformes > Rhincodontidae > Rhincodon > Rhincodon typus. Next base: position 89,983,460 of record NC_063337.1, on the reverse strand, counting down.
GTGCAGTGGCAATTTCCCCATCCCTGGACAGGAGGCCCAGGTTCAAGACCCACCTGCTCTAGAGGTATGTAATAACATCTCTGAACAGGGTATTTAGAAAACTAGGTTAATTAAAGAAAGTGTGGAGACAGAAGGGACCCTTTGTCAAGATTTGGCTATCTGCATGGCTTTTGTGGGGATAAAAAGCTTAAACTTTTTTTGATGTTTTTAATGAGACATTATAGAAGAACTATTTGAAACTGTAAGATAATTCATGCTTTTTCTTCTGTGTAATAAAGTGTTTTGTTATTTTTAAATAAAAAAGTATATTTGCATCTTCTTGTGACTATGGTAACCTACCAGCATGTTAAACTTACAGAATCCCCACAGTGTGGGAGCAGGCCATTCAGCCCATCAAGTCCACACTGATCCTCTGAAAAGCATCCCACCCAGACCCATCCCCCCCACTTCTACCCTATCCCTGTAATCCTGCATTTCTCATCACTAATCTGACTAGCCTGAACATCCCTGGATACTGTGAGCAATTTAGCATGGCCAATTCACCCAATCTGTGGGAGGAAACCAGGGCATCTGGACGAAACCCACACAGACACGGGGAGAATGTGCAAACTCCACATAGACAGTCACCTGAGGGTGGAATCGAACGTTGGACTCCAGTGCCGTGAGGCAGCAGAGCTAACCATTGTGCCACCATACTGCCCACAAATTGCAACTATTTGCAAAAATTAAACTTCTGGCTTATCAAGCCAGGTCTTGATCTGGGATCTGACGTACCCAGTATTACCACCAGCTGGGATCATAATACAGGGCCCTAAGGAGAATCCTCAGTTCTTCTTTGAAAAAAGTGCTTCATACCTTGTATATCTACCTGAGAGTGCACAGCATTGTCCCTATAACCCTTCCTTATGTGGTTCACTGTGCCCAGGTAATGTTGCTCACCCCTATAGGTCACAGGCGTTCCCTCAATATGATAGCAGAATAAGATATGTAACTGTTAACCTTTTTCATTATACTTTATTCCTATGCTGATGTAGCAATTGTACATAATTACCCTTCTGCAAAACCATAGAATCATAGAGTCATACAGGATGGAAACAGACCCTTCAGTCCAAACAGTTCATGCCGATCATAATCCCAAAGTAAATTAGTCTCACCTGCCTGCGCTTGGCCAAAATCCTTTCAAGCATTTCTTATTCATGTACTGATCCAAATGTCTTTTAAGCATTGTAAATGTACCCACATGCAAGTTCAACTTTCCCAAAATCAGCCAAACCAGCACAGAAGGTCACATTTTCAAGTGAGAATTATGCCTTGTTGAAACGTAATTTATGGGAGCATTGTCTATTGGATTCTTTTTTCACTCCAGAAGCTGTATTAATCAAATTGCTCCAATTGCATTTTTAAATATATCAAGGAATTCTTTTTAAAGCAAAACATAATTTTGAAAGAGCATGACATCTTAAATGCTACACTGGTTGGTGGCAGATTTTACATTTGGTGATATGGAAATAACTAAGTGATCACTTGAAAAATAGAACAAAAAATGTCTAATAACTAATATATTGTTGAACACAACTTGCATGCTGATCGCAGATATTGCACCCAAATTGGAAACTCTACCCCACATTATATTTCATTTCTCAAAGGGCAGTGATTGTAATACTGTTTTCAATCATTCCTTTTCCAGCGAGCCTTTTTGCAAATTCAGTCAGAGTTGTAACGGATGTGGAGAGAGGCAGAATGACTCTGAGGGTGAATGGCTACAGTGGAGTTTCCTAGAAAAGCCTGAGGCTAGAGGCTTGGATTGAGTTCAGTTGGAGCAGCAGCTAAGCCCTGCAGGAACCCCGTCAGAATGTGAGATGGAAAGTAACGTCAGTGTGAAATGTATGACCTGTTTGGTCACCTTCCTATTCTATTCTCAAATTTTAAATACAGTATACAGAACGGTGGTAAAGCAACATAAATAACTCAACAATATACCTAAATAATATATGAAAAAGTACAGGTGGTTTGTCAAAGTTGCAATCCATGGTGAGCTCGAGGATATTGTTGTGATCCAGGGCAAACATGTCTGTGGTAAGTATTTGATGTTCAAGCAGATTCAGTTTAGTCATTGAGCTGGAGGCTGAACCACAGACACTGCAGTGCGTCAGGGAGGGAGTGGTTACATGAATCCTTTGTGCCAAGAAGCATCACACCTCTTTAGGTTTGAGGCTCTCTCAGCTTGTTTGGATAAAAGCTGGGAATGTGAGATGAATGAGCCTAAATGACCATAACACTATGGTACAGCAAGCCATTCAAGTTTGGGGGCAGGGGTTGGGGAGACCCAAAAGGAATGCAGTAGCAGGAGGGATAGCATAATCAGGTGGATTAACACTGTTCGCTGCAGCAAAGAGTGAGAATCCAGGTGGCTTTCTGGCCTGTAAAGTGCCAGGGTTCGGGATGTCTCCTGTGGGCTGGAGAAGAACTTGCAATAGGGTGGGTGTGCAGAATCCAGCTCTTGTGGTCCATGTAGGCACCAATGACATAGGTAGAATGAGGAAAGATGTTTTGCATCATCAGTATGAGGAGCCAGGCATCGAATTATGAACATGACTCCAAAGATAATCTCTGGTTTATTACATGAACCACATCAAATTGGCAGAATTAAACAAGGTTAGAGAGACAGTGCATGGCTGAAAGACTGATGTGGGAGAAGAGGGTTCCAATTTGTGAGGCATCAGCACCAGTAGTGGGCAGAGTAGGATCTGTACTGTAGGAATGGTCTACAGATGAACCATCTTGGGAGTGAGGTTTATGCAAACTGTATAACTAGGGAAGCAGAGTGGGTTTAAATCAAATAGCGGGGACAATGAATGAAATTTAGGAAGTTGTGGTGAACCAAAGAGTGGGAAAAGGCAACAAAGGTAGGAATTAAAGTGGGAAATGAGAAACAGACATTTGTAGGAACGGACAGAGAGGAAAGAGTCAAGAGCAAATCAGCAGGTAAGACTAGAGATTGCAAAAATAATAAAAGGACAAAATGTAAGGTACTGTATTTGAATTCATGTAACAATCAAGACAAAACATATGAGTGGTACAACTTGAGATTTATAAGTGTGAATTATTGGCCATTACTGAGATGTAGGATGTCCAAGGTTGGGACCTGAATTTTGATAGGGTATGTGACATTTAGGAAGGACAGGATGCTCGGAATGTTTAGAGGTATAGCTCTGTTAATTAAGAATGATATTTGCACAACAGAGAGGGGTGACCTAAATCCAGGAAATAGTAGCTGCCTGGTCAGGATGATGAATGAAATAGACAATAGGTCACTTGTGGGAGTTGTGTACAGGTCCCTAACCGTAATCGGGTGATAGGACAGGGTATCAAGGAAGAAATAATGAGGCCTTGTCAAAAGGAAACAGCAATTATGATTTGGAATTTTAATTTATACACAGACTAGTAAAATTAAATGGGGAAAAGTAGTCTAGATGGGGAACTCATTGAATGTTTTCGAGAAAATTTCTTAGACCAGCATGTTATGGCACTGACCCAGAGAGTAGGCTGTACTTGAACTGATTTTGATCAATGAGATGGAATTAATTATTGGCCTCATTGTGAAAGCACCCCTGGATAGCAGTGACCATAATATGATTGAATTTTACATACAATTTAAGGGAGAAAAGAGTGGACCCAAGACTATTTTGAATTTTAACAAGGGCAATTATAAGGGCATGAAACAGAACTATTGAAAGTGAGCTGGCAATTTAGATTAAGAAATAGGTCATTGGAGATGCAGTGGCAAACATTTAAGGGGATATTCCAGGAAGCACAAAATAGATATATTCTAATTAAGAAAAATTGTAAGGGACAGAGTAGCCATTTGTGGTTAACTAAATAAATTCAAAGGTGGTATCAAACTCAAAGAAAGAAAATATAATTGTGCAAAGCTAGGTGGCATGTGAAAAGATCGGACAGAATATATGCAAAAAAGCAAAGTATTATTAAAAGATTAATAAAGAGTGTCAGATTAGACTGCAAGAAAAAAGTTGGCTAAAACTATAAAAAATGGATAGATATTTGAAAAAGAAAAGTTAACAAAGTAAGTGCTGATCCTGTAGAAAACGGAATTAGTAATAGGGAATAAAGAGATAGCAGAAAAATTGATTGGATATTTTGAGTCAGTCTTCACGAGACAGGATGAAAGTTACATTCTGGAAACAGCTGAAAAGCAGGAATTGAAAGGAAGGAAGGATCTCAGGAAAAGTGCAATTACTGGGTAAATCTGGTAAATTGTTAGGACTGAGAATTGACAAGCTCCCGGTCCTGATAGATTTCATCATAAGGACATTAAAGAAATAACTAGTGAGATAGTTGATGCATTGGTTTTAATTTTCCAAAACTCATTAGATTTGGGGAAGGTTCCTTTAGATTGCAAAATAGCCAATATAACTCGTTTAATCAAAAATGGGGGGAGGCAGAAAGCAGGAAACTACACGGCAGTCAGTTAATGTCTACCACAGGGAAAATAGTAGAAGCTATTATTAAAAATGTTATGACAGGGGGCTTGAATAAGTGCAAGGTAATCAGGCAGAGCCAAGATAATTTTATCAAAGGCAAATCATGTTTAACTAATTTATTGGTGTTCCTTGGAGACATAAATTGTGCTGTGAATAAAGAGGAACAAGTGGATGTATGGTACTTAGATTTACAGAGGAATTTGATAAGGCGCCACATCAAAATGTATTAATGAAATTAAAAGCCAATGGTATTGGGGGTAACATGTTGGTGCAGATTGAACATTGACTAACAGGAAGCAGAGAGAAGGAATAAATGATTTTTTTTTCATGATGTCACGAGTGGTCTGGCAGAGGAGTCAGTGCTGGCCTCAACTGTTTATAACTTATGTAAATAATTTGAATGAAGGGACCAAAGATATAGTGGCTAAATTTGCTGCTGACACAAAGATACATACGAAAGTGAGTTGTGAAGGGGATTTTGGAATCTACAAAAGGATATTGATATGTTAAATGAATGTTCAAAGATGTGGTAAATGGAGTATAATGTGGGAAATGGTGAAATTGCCCATTGTAGCAGAAAAAAATTTAAAAATAGAAGCAAAGTATCTAAATGTGAGAAGTTGTAAAGCTCTAAGATGAGTGAGATCTAGGTGTCCTAGTCAATGAATTGCAAAATAAAAACCGAAAGAACCGCAGATGCTGTAAATCAGGAACAAAAACAAAGTTGCTGGAAAAGCTCAGCAGGTCTGGCAGCATCTGTGAAGAAAAAAACAGAGTTAACGTTTCTGATCTGGTGACCCTTCCACAGAACCGAGAGGTCCGGTGAACAGTTCTGAGGAAGGGTCACCAGACCTGCAACGTTAATTCTGTTTTTAACTTCATGAATTGCAAAAGGTTAGTTTTCAGGTAAAACAAGTAATGAGGAAAACTAATAGAATTTTTCTGTTGCAATGGGAATTCAATGCAAAGTAGGGAATTATATTGAAGTTATGTAGTGCATTGATGAGACCACATCTGAGAACTGTGGACAGTATGTGTTACCATACTTACAGAAAGATGATAATATGTTTAAAACATTTCAGAGAAGTTTACTACAGTAATACTTGGATAACACCTAGATTGTCTTATGAGGAAAGGCTAGGTAGGTTGGATCTGTATCCTCAGGAGTTCAGAAGAGTCAGAGATGACTTCATTGAAACATATAAGATTCTGAGGAGACTTCACAGGATAGCTGTTGAAAGGCTATTTCCTCGTGTGAGAGAATCTAGAACCAGGGGTCATGGTTTAAAAATAAGGGGTTGTCCATTTTAAGACAGAAATGAGAAAAAAATGTCCTCTCAGAGGGTTGAATCCTTGGAATTCGCTTCCTCAAAAGGCAGTGGATGTAGAATCTCTGAATATTTTTAAGGCAGAAGTAGATTGATTTTTGATTACCAAGGACATGATTATCAGGGGTACGCAGGGATGGAGTTGACAATCCAGTCAGTCATGATCTTATTGAATGATGGAGCAGGCTTGAAGGGTCAAGTGGCCTACTATTGATCCTTGTTAGTATGTTGCCTGTCTGCAAAGGAAAGGTGGGGTGCAGAACCTTGGAGATGAGCAAAAGGATCATTTGGAGAATCACACACATATTTCAGTGATCTGCAAGACAGTGGGAAATTGTAGAGAAAAGGAGAAATGAGGCCATGGAGGGGTTTGAAGATAATGATGAAATTTTTAAAATCAAGGCACTACATAACTGAAAGCCGATATGCATTAGTGAGCACATGGATAAAGGCTGAGTGGGGCTTGGTCTGAGTTAAGAAAAGGTTAACAGAGTTTTGAATCATATTAAGTTTATGGAGAGTGGTACATAGAAGGTTGGACAAGTGTACATTGGAAGAATCAAGTATACAGGTAACAATGGCATGCAGATATTCATATTGTTACAGGATCTGACATTAAAGAAGGAAGTCATTTAGCCAATTATGTCTGTGCCAATTCTTTAGAAGAATTATCCAAACATTTCCATGGTCTTAATTTATTCCCCATAATCCTGCAATTTTCTCCCATTGACAATGTATTGAAATTTCTTTTGAAGATAACACTTGAATCTCCCAAATTTTCAGGCACTGCATTTGAAGTGATTGATAAATGGGACTTGGAGGCTTGAATGAGTTCTAAGTTTAATGGGAGTGCAAGGTGGACTTTCAGCCATGAGAAATAGTCAGGTTTAGAGGCAACAAATGTTTGGATATTATAAGAAGGTAATAAACCTCAAAGATCTTTTGGCAAATGTACAAGTTCAGCTTTGTCTCTGTTGCTTGACTGTATCCAGATGTGCAAGATGCTGTAAGGATTAGAATTCACAAATTTTAGTTGTGCTCAAATAGGCTATTGCTCAAGTGACCGTTATTTCCATCAAGGTCATACTATTCTATACACGATCCTTCATCGTGCATTAGTACCAATCCCCCATCATGTTTAGTGCCAGTTAGCAGATCCATGCTCATGTTTTGAGGAGATTGGGAAGACCAGTATCAGAGACAGAATGTATCTGGCAGCTTCAGTTTGCATTTTGTGCCTCCAAAATGAAATGGATTAATCAACTCCATTGAAACACTGAGGGAGACAATGTTTTGTGAGTTAACAAATTTAACAATTCAGAGTCTATTAGCTTGTCAATGTTTTTACATTAGCACCTATAAACTAAAGAGGCTTACTTTATCAACACTGCTATCTCCTAGTGTTCTATCAACTCTACATTATCAGCCATGCATCTGCAGAAACTGTTATGCATTTATTATAGTGTTGTCTGATATTGCAGGAAACCTTTAGAAATGAAATGTCTCAGGGAAGGAAAGAGTACAAGAAGAAAATTTTTCAGGAGCATTCATAATGCCACCATCTATAATCACTTTTTTAAAAAGGTAATTAGACTGAATTGACACATTATCATAGGAAGTGAAGTATGATAGATACAAAAGGGCTTTTGTGGCACAATGGTAATGTCCCTACCTCTGGATCAAGAGACCCAGCTCAAGTTCCACTTGTTTCAAAGGTGTGTAATAATGTCCCTGAGTAGGTTGATTGGAAGATATTCATAATATTGATAATAATATATTAAAATATTGATAATAGTTAACCAATCTTATCTGGAGTGAGCACATGCAAAATATACTTGAGTATAGCTTCAGAATCTTTAACTTGGCTTGGATTACTGAAGAAAAAGAAAGTCGTAGTAGAAATAAAAACAGTTTTCCAAAGATTCCGCCTGCTTATTTCTTAGATAAAAGTCCTGACAAAAATGACACACAATAAAAAGTGTAATCTTTCATTATGGAGTCTAAGTCACGAGGCAAGCTTGGAACGCGATGTAAATTTCCCTTGGGGGCACCCTGGGATTTCACATGAGACTGCATGGTTTCCAGCTCATGATGTAAACATGCGAGTTTTTACAAGTAGAAACAGCATGTCTTACTGGACAAGCAGGAAGTACTCACCTCCAATGGGACATTCCAGGATCAGAGCTCTGGGGCAACCTTTAAAGGACATCTGCACATGCATTCACTCATTCCAATCCAAGAAGAATGCACAGTCTGTGCTGGTTATCCTGACCACCCCTTCCCAGAGATGTCTAAGTTGAAGCAAAAACCAGCACCACGATTCATTCAAGTCTCACGAGAGGTTCTGCTCCAGACCATTCTGGGTGGGACAGATGGCAGATGGAGGTTCTGCTGACTGGTCAAGGCAGTCTTGACTGGGGTAAAAGTGCAGGTCAATGCTCATGAGTCTCATAAAAATAACTTTGATCCACTACAGAAAGAGGATGACCATATGCCCGTGCTCTGCAATGTTAAGTGACACTAGCTTCTTGATTCAAGCTGACACTTGTAGTTTAACTATTCTAATGTACAGGGTATTTCTGAGTGGATGATGAATGCAAGCCTCAGCACCCCATTGAATAATTATGTTCAGTGGGTGGCCACATCGTGCTGTCAATATTCTACCAGTACTCTTCTTAATCACTTACTGCAGAGTACTCGAAACCTGACAAAACTATGATAGCTTATGCATTCAGGAAGTGTTCATGGCACCTATTGTAATGACACTCAATCCTCTTCTTTGTCTGCCTATGGGGCCACAATTGACAGAGTTGACAGATATTTGCATCATCACCCTTTTTCCCAGGATTGGGATTGCCTCGTGATCCTTGTGGAAGTGACTGTTCATCCAGCAGCTGACAGCTATGGGAGATGCACCATCTGCTTGCCTCTTTCAGGTTGAGAGAGCACCCTGTAAAATCAGTTTCTGGGCAATGCTTGTCATTGATGTGGCCTCTAGTTCCCTGGAGCCTGTGTCTTTGCAGACCGGCCCACTGTTTGTGATTACTATCGTTGCTCCTCTATCCTTCCTTGCTGGTTCCTCCTCAGGAACAAGGGCAAGGCTGAACTGTGCCACAAAGCTGTTGGCTTCAGGAGCTCTGTGAATACTTTGCATTGATCCATATAGTTATAACTCTGTTTAAGGTTGACTGTCCAAACCTGTTCCATGGTGCCCTGCTAAGTCCTTCACTTAGCATTCGCACACCCCTGTCTGCCTCCAAACTAACATGCTTATGGTGAGGTCGATCCTGTGTGGATCTAGAGAACAGTTCCTCATGACCATACATTCAAATGCATGGAGACAGTGTTCAATATCTGTGTTACATACAACATGTTTATGCTCTTTCGCATACACAATATTCAGCTTCCCCTTCGACAAGATTACAGTACAACCATTGTAAGCTAGCCCTGGCATAATAGACTTGTAATCAAACTCCCTCTGCCTTTCCCTGTTCCCTTACTTGGCAAGAGCTTTCAGATGGAAAATTAAATGTTCCAGCCTGGAGATTGTTGGTTTGCTTCTGCCACCAGGACTCCTTAAGAATTACAGCAGTCCCCTTCTTGACCATGGCTGTACCAATACTTCAGGTAAGGGAAGTATTCAACAGCCCACAATATGCTGTAGCTCTTTGTCTTAATGGGAACCTCATTGGAATGCAATGCCATAAGTTCGGAGGCTATGCTGGTTCATTTAGAGTTGGACTCAGCTGAGCACAGTTCTCCATCTACTGAAGTCATGATTAATAGCTGCCCCTTCAGCTGGTTAAACATTCTGAGTAGTAATTCTGCCCATGTAAAAAAAAAACCTCATTCCACTTTGGATGTTGCCCTTTCACCATTGCCTGCACCTTTGGCTTCCTTGTGAGGTTACAATATAATTTATGTTAACCGTGAGGACCAGGTGCTCCCGCTGTCTGTTATCAAGATCCCCTCAATATTCTTCTCCTACAAAATGCTTGTCATTCCAGTTACCCTTGTTACATTTGAACCTCACCCCATTTCTGCATATTTTATCCATGTTTATGTTGACTTCCAACTCTATGCTTCCTGAGCCACTAACTAATGATGTCCCAATGCTCCTTCTGACCCTGATCCTTCCTGATATTGAGGCCAAGAGATGGGAAATTGCCCACTCATGACCCTGCAGCTCACAGCCTACCACATCCAACTCTCCTCCAGAATTGTTAATATACCTTCTGCCATGCATAGAACACAGCTGTACAGTACAGGAACGGGCCCTTCGACCCACAATGTTGTGCTGAACATGACACCAAATTAAACTAATCCCTTCTGCCTGCCCTTGATCCATATTCCTCTATTCCTTGAATATTCACGTGCTTATCTAAAAGATCCTTAACGACAGTATCGTATCTGCCACCACCACCATCCCTGGCAGCGCATTCCAGACCCCTACCATTCTCTGTGTTTAAAAAAAACTTGCCCCTCACATCTCCTTTGAACTTTCCCCCTCTAACCTTAAATGGATGCCCCCTAGTATTAGACATTTCAACTCTGGGGAAAAGATTCTGACTATCAACCCCATCTATGCATCTCATAATTTAATAGATTTCTATCAAGTCTCCACTCAGCCTCCTGCTGCTCCAGAGAAAACAACCCAAGTTATTATAGGCTCTCCTTGTAGCTGATACCCTCAAATTTGGGCAGTATCCCAGTAAACACCTACCCCACCCTCTCCAAAGCCTGCATATACTTCCTGTAAATGTGGTCCCGTACAGTCTTATAAAGCTGCAATATGAATCCTGACTCATACTCAATTCCCTGACCAATTAAGACAAGCTTGCCATACACCTTCTTTACTACCCTATATACTTGCATGGCCGCGTTCAGGGAGCTGTGGACTTGAATCCCAAGAACCCTGTGTACACCAATGCTGTTCAGTGTCCTGCCATTAACTGTATACTTTGCTTAACATTTGATCTCCCAAAGTGCAGCACCTCACACTTACCCGGGTTAAACACCATCTGCCCATATCTGCAACTAATCTATATCCTGCTGTATGCTTTGACAACCTTCTACACTATCCACAACTCCACCGATCTTTGTATCATTGCAAACTTACTAACCCACACATCTGCATTTTCATCCAAGTCTTTTAGCTATGTCACAAACAGCAGAGGTCCCAGTACGGATCCCTGCGGAACACCACTAGTCACAGACTTCCAGCCAGGGAAACGCCGTTCCGTCATTACCCTCTGCCTTCTATGGGCAAGCCAATTCTGAATCCACGTGGCCAAGTCACTATGGATCCTGTGTATCTTAATCTTCTGAATGAGCCTACCATTCGAAAGCCTGACTAAAGTCCACGTAAACAACATCCACTGCTCTATCCTTTTTGATTACCTTTATCACATCCCCGAAAAATTCAATCAAGTTCCTTTTTCAGTTCCTTGCAAAATTCAATCAAGTTAGTAAGACATGACCCGCCATGCCTAAAGCCATGCTGACAGTCCCTAATTAAGCTATGCTCTTCCAAATGTGTGTAAATCCTATCCCTAAGAATACTCTCCAATAACTTCCCAACCACCAATGTGAGACTCCCCTGTCAATTGTTTCCTGAACTATCCCTATTTCCCTTCTTCAACAGAGGAACAACATTAGCTACTCACCATGCCTCCAGGACCTCTCCAATGGATAGCGACGATACAAAGATCTTGGTCAAGGCCCCAGCAATCTCCTCTCTTGCCTCTCTCAGTAACCTGGGGTAGATACCATTGGGCCCTTGGACTTATCCACCTTAACACTCTTCAAGAGACCCAACGCCACTTCTTTCTTGATCTCAAAATGCCCTAGCATATCGGCATGCTCCACACAAATCTCACTATCATCCATATCCTTTTCCTGGGTGAATACTGATGCAAAGTACTCATTTAGGATCTCGCCCACATCCTCTGCCTCCAAGCACAAGTTCCCTCCATTATGCTTGAGTGGTCCTATCTTCTCCCCAGTTAACCTTTTGTTTTTCATACATGTGTAGAATGGTTTGAGATTCCCTTTAACACTATTTGCCAAGGTCATTTCATGGCCCCTTCTTGCTCTCCTAATTCCCTGCTTGAGTTCTTTCCTGCTTTCCTTATATTCCTCAAATTACAAAGCAAAATTAGATGCCTAGACATGAACATTCCTCAGCAACAACCATGCACTCTGTGATGCACCCTTTCCAGCAATTGTCCCGAACAAACCAGGACAGGACAGAAACATAAAAACCTAAAGAACTGTGGATGCTGTAAATCAGGAACAAAAACAGAAGTTGCTGGAAAAGCTCAGCGGGTCTGGCAGCATCTGTGAAGAGAACATCAGAGTTAACGTTTCAGTTCCGGTGACCCTTCCTCAGAACTGATGGTAGCTAGGAAAATGTCAGTTGATATGCAGAAGATAGGATGGGGGGAGGGGGCAAGGAGTCAACGACAGGTGGGGATAGGGCCCAAAGACAGAGAAGAACAGACAAAGGAATGGATAATGATCTGGCAAGGAGTGTGAATAGTTATGAGCAGAGACTGTTAGTGGCTAACAATGGGTAATGTTTAGAGAGATTGAAGGAACTGCCGATGCTGGAGAATCTGAGATAACAAGGTGTAGAGCTGGATGAACACAGCAAGTCAAGCAGCATCAGAGGAGCAGGAAAGCTGACATTTCAGGTCTAGACCCTTCATTTCTGCATTTCTGAAGAAGGGTCTAGACCCAAAACGTCAGCTTTCCTGCTCCTCTGATGCTGCCAGACCTGCTGAGCTTTTCCAGCAACTTCTGTTTTTGTTCAGGACAGAAACATGCTGCGATGTCTACTTTGCCAGCCTTTTCCAGACAGTGCCCCCCTCTTACTCAGCCAGTGCCTCACCCATGCCACTGTTCCTTTTTTCCCCAATAATCTTCGCTTCCAGCAACATCCCATACCCACAGTTACTCTCCCTGCCAGTGTCAGCTTTTTGTCCCTCTTGGAAACATTATACCACAACTTAATCTTAACCTTATTTAAAACCGTACTGTTATAAGTTCAAAGCAGCATGTACTTCAAAGTCTTGGAAGAAGTCTATTTTCTCACATACACCCTCTTCTATGTAGATTAGTACCTAAAGGCATGGATTTTTCATTTGGATAGAACATTATTAGGAGGCAGCATTTAATTTCAGCCAGTTATGTCTTTAATAAATTGCAAATGCAAGCTGATAGGCTCCTTGATGTCTGCAATATGGAATGTCGCACCCTCCAACCCCACCCCTGCTTTTAAGGTCGGAGAACCTGAAAACTAAAGTTTGCTTCCATGTTGAGGTTCTGATTTTTGATGTCTGTCCAAAAGGTTCCCCTGCCTGCCATCATTCTCAATCTGTCCAGGACCAGAAAATTCTGCCCATGTTTCTAATTGTAAACTGCCAGGGAACTGACAGCATTTATGGCACTGAAAAAGCCATTTGAACCTTCATATCCGCTCCAGTCCAAAAAAAGAGTCATCCTGCATCCCGTTGTTCATGTCTTGGTCAATACTCATGTAAGCCACTCTTTTCCTTAAAGCTTCGTGCCGCAGGTTAACCAGAGACATTGGAACAGCAGTGAGAGTTGACCGCGCACAGAACGGCTGCAGCCACCCCGCGGGCCTGAGGCACTGACGGTGGACGCGGCTCCTCCCAATGTCTGGAGACCGCGGCAAGGACTTCCTCCTGGCACTCCGGGCCAGCGGTGGGAAAGCTCCTCCAGCGATCAGAGGCAACGGTGTCAGCGGCAACAAGAATGCGGCTCCTCGCAGTGATCGATGCCAGGCTTGCAGGCTGACCATGGGCAGGCACAGAGTGCCTGCATCGGTGGTTCCAAAAAACTTTATCGCGATAAGGCATAGACTTTGAGATCTGGACATTTGCCTTCCCTTACGGTTTCCTTCGGTTGTTCTTTTATTTTGAGATTTTGGTTTTGTAACCAAAATGGCACTGGAGAATGGCAACTTTGTACACTTTTCATTGTACTCATGTACTCCTATACTTGAGTACACATGACAATAAAACCTAATTCTAATTCTAAGTTATAATACTCTTCAAGTGCGAATCCAAGTGCTTTTTAAATGTGAAAGGTTTCTACCTCTACCACCTTTTACTCAATGAGATCCAATCCCCATGACCCTCTGGGGAAAAGCATTTCTCGTCAACTCCTCTCTCATTTTTCCAGCAATTACTTCAAACACAACACCTTGATTATTGACCTCCCTGCTAAGAGAAATAGGTCCCATCTACCCCATTCCTTTCTAACCACGTCAATTAAATCTCCCCTTAGCCTCCTCTATTCCAATAAAACAACTCCAGCATCTCCAGTGTTTAGTTACAGACAGTGTTCAGTAGAAATTAAGACTAAGATCTTCAAACTAAGCAGTGTCCTCACCATATAGACCTGTTACAACCTCAAAATGGAAGAGTGCAAACTGGTTACTTTCAATATAGCAGGAAAGAAAATAGGGATTATTATCTGAACCTAATGACCGATAGGAGAAATGTGATGTGGAAGGCTCAATACTACTCAATGATTGGAAAGAGATTTTATTTAATCACATTTCTTTGAAATCTATTGTGGCACTTGCTTAACTTGTTTCGTTTCACTTGAGTTATTCTGGAAATTGTTTTTTGTGTTGGTGGATGCAGCATTTATTCAGCTATGTTGATCATTTGTTTTCCCTACTTTAGCACATGCTCAGAAAGTGCAATGAAGTGTCAGTGATGGAGATAACTCCTAATCCACAAACCTTGCTGTTCCTGAAAGATGTTGCAAATTAAGTGACCCAGCTTGGCATTATCTGGTTCTGGATCGGTTGATGGAAAGTGGGATAAGTTCATTTATGTCGCCTGGTATTCCTTGCTGTGCGGTTTTCTTGGAAAGAGCCCGAGCACGAGAAGGTGTAGATGGTGGAATGTTTTTAAAGGAGGATGTAAGGACTTTGCAACATAATAAATTTAGTGTACAGAATCAAAAGCTTTGAATTGAAATTGCAGCAAGTTTAAAAAAAAAAGCACATATGAAAAATTAATAAAATGAGGGCGAATGAGGGGGTGTATTGACAATAACATGAGAATAAATAGTCATTTAGAAAGACACAACCTGAATGGTGCTGAGAGATATTTTTGCTGACTCTTTTCATTTTGCACATCAGTACAAATACAGCAATGCTCAATTTCAAACAATCACAATAATTTATACTACAGGAGAACAGGGGACTAATATTTTTAAGACTTGTGCTTTTCTTGAATTACTCAGGAACTTGGGTGCCCTGTAGTTGCAATATTGCAGCCAGTCAGAGTTGACATGGCAATTCATGACACACTTTTCTCCTGCAAAATGTAGCAGCCAATGAAAAATTGCATGCAATTTGTTGTTAACCAATTAAATAGAATTGAGATTGTTAATTTCAAAATGTCAGACAGGCTTCTGAATTCAGTGCTGAGTTGCCTTCTGTAATTTCTCAGACTGTTGTGTTGATCATGTATTGCTGACACGTTCATGGTGCATTTTGCATTCTGCATTCAGCATTCATATGGGCTGTATGTCACAGCTATGAGTCAGGACAGGGGTCCTCTAATATTCAGCCTTGAACTCACCTTCTTTCAAAATGAATGTGGATATCATTGCAATTTGGGACAACATTTTAACATCATTCCTGTGGTGGTCACCAGTTGAACTTCCCATCTTCTTCACATCCTTAAAAACTAACATTCACCACCATTCCACAGAAGTATTGAGAATTACAGGCACTAGGAGAACAGAGCCTTTTATGAAGACCAAGTCTTCAGCTTGCAATTTGGCGGCAAGTATTATTTTTAATCATCAGAACAATCTGTAAGTGCATCAAATGCACAAGTGATGTATGAAAGTAAACATTTCAGTGGATAAAAGGTTAAAGTAATGTTAAATTAGAAAATAAGAAGAAACTTATTTATAATAAAACTTTATTGCATCAAATAATTCAAATCTGGATAACGATCTGACTGTTTTTGGACTTTTATCCACTAATTTAATGAACTTTCTCTCACAATTAGAGAATTCCAAACTTCTCGTCAAAACTTTGATTTCTTTTTTCACTTTGCTTTGTAAGTTCATAAAAATCAATATTTTTTTGACGAAGCTAAGCTCAGAATCTAATTAATGGATCAATCCCAAGGATTAACATTAAAAATTGCTTAGAAATTGCTGAGTGCATGATATCTGAAGGTCACTGTGGGTTCTAAAAGTATTTGATGGATTTGTATCTTATTTGTGTCATAGTTTTACCTGGATTATGGGATGTTTTGCAATAAAGCTCATACTATTAACCAGAATCATTGATTCAGAGTGAGGAAAGATGCCTACAGTGGTATGAATTTCCCCTTTCCTGGCAACTGTATGAATCTAGTGCCAAGTCAAAGGAATATGTAGGTATGCAGCAACAACCTTAATATCATGCAAGATAGTCAGCTAATTGCATTGATTTATTCTCAAAGGCAGCAAACTGGGAAGTATAAGTAATTTTTTTTTACTTTTACAAGTGGCAGAGAGCAATATAAAAATTGGGACATGTGTTGAGATTAATATTAAAGTTAAAATGTCATAAACGATGGTTTTGATAAACATTATTTTTAAAATAAATGCTTCTGTTATAATTATAATAGAGAAATACAGAATTCCATAAATGACAGGTTCGTGCAAACTGAAAGTTAGTGTTTCAGGACTAGTGAGTCTGTTTAGTGTTGTGTATCAACTTAGTACTCTGTTCAAAGCTCAGTTACGCTTCATTCAACAATGTCTAACATTTTCAAGGGCTTTTACAGTGGGATTGATAACATAAAAGGACAGGTTCTTGTCACTTCAGTGGTTTCTAATTGACTACCGTCTGGGGGACCTTTAACGGTACAACTGATGAAGAAACATCACTGTTGGCAAGTTCTGGATTTTTGTAGCTAACTGTATATGTGCAGAGTCCAGACATTACTCTTTTGTAACTGGCTGTAACAGTTTTGTCATCATGACCACCCTAACATCCTACTCATTATCACAAATCCTCCGTGATGCCTCTCCAATATCCAAAATCATCAAAGAACAGCTCTGGTGCTATTGAACTCTTAGCTACTCTATTACACCTCCACTAATAGGTTCTTGATTCACCCTTTCAAGCTAATATGCAATTTTCCCAATAATATCTATCACAGACACGGAGCAACTTCCCTAGTTTACATCCCAACCACTTTCTACAAGTCTCTCTACATTATTGCCTTTTCTTCTCTGGTGTTAAATTGTGGATGAATATTTCTATTTACATCTTCACATCACTCAGCTCGACTAGTACCTTTGGCAAAGTTCTTACCAAACCTTTTGACAGTGTTTATTTACTGCAAATTTCCCTTACTTTCGTTCCAACCTTTACTTTCAGCAAATACAAAACTCCTCAATGCTAATTTTCATGATATCTTGCTCATCCATCACTACTCCATTTTCTGAATTTGATATTCAAGTGCCTCAAATGCAAATACCTTGTAAAATAAAAAGTCCCTTAGACACATCTTATTCTACCATTGCGATCTTCTTTAGCCATTCTTCTGTTGTACAGTCTTGACTAGTCCTGAAAGGGTTAACTAGCATCACAAGTTCTGTCCATCTGGATATGAAGGATTGATCCCAAGAGGAGCAAGTCAGTTTTGGTTCATGTTCTGTGCTTGTCACCATTATTCTTTGTGGATGTTTCAGCCGCTGTAATGTGAATTTACTCTAAAGATAAGCCTAAGGTCTCACAAGGATGCTGATTTATCTTTTTGCAATAAAACCAGCTATTAAGTAGTATGTAATAAACCCATTAAACTGTTCATCAAGACTGAGCTTATTTTCTGTTGAATGTTTTGTGTGAGCATCCTTCTTCATATGGTCTTAGTAACTTAGACGCATACCAGCAAGAAAGATATTTAAAGTGAATCTACCCAAGATATCACAGATGGTTCAAGTGGAAGATGCCAAAAATATGAGACTCTCAATTTGGCATTCTCTGTTTCTCACCTTCCTTTGCCCTGCCACAATAACAACACCCGAGCTTTCCTATCTCTGAAACTCCTTTCCTGAACCCATTTGCTTGCCTGCCTGCCCTCTCTCCTCACCTGCAAATGACACTGTCCTTCACCTGTGTCCTTGTAAAAGTGTTTGCTGGACTCAGTGTGTATAGCTGCTTAGCCCTCACACTATGAAGCCAAATTAGGCAGCAATTTTGCTGAGCAAACTGTCTTCTTTGCTCTCCCTGTGGGGTTCCAGGTGCACAACTGCTTCCTAATTGCACATAATGCTTAATTAAGAGGATTAATGCTCTTGCCTTTTAATTAGTTGTCCTGTTGCGTGGTAGATTGGAGTTCACATTGTATCTCACAGACTGAAACTTGAGAGACAGGTTCTTATCCTCACCTCTGAAAATTAGGGTGATATTGAGTTATCCCATTAAATCAGACATGAATTGTAATAGCTGGGCAATGAGCTGATCTGAAATGTCTGATTTGTGAGACATGATGAGTAACTATGTTACCAAAAACTAATTGTTGAAGTGTATGACCTTGTGGGTCAGAATCTTTGCATGAAATTGCAAGTGAAGGCAGCAGTGATTTATACAGGATGCTTTACAGCATGTCACTTCACAGCAGTAGCAGAGCCTGCATTTTTGTGCTGAGTCCACAAATTTGTCCAGAAGTGGAAACATTCCAGCAATATACTGACCACATTGAGTCACAGCTCCAGAAAGGGAATTTGGGGCATAGACCGACTACAGCTGGCACTTGTGATGGTGAGGTTAGATTTGGAAATGGCCCTCAGGATGAAAATATGCTTCCTCCAATGTTGGAACTGCAGAGATGTGGGGCTACTTTCCCACAAATAAAGAAATGTCCTTTAGTTAAAATGTTAAACAATGAATATTTAAAAATAGCATATTCCTTTAGTAGTATATATAGAGGAAAATAAATGTGATATTTAGCTGGCTCACTGGGTAATATCCCTACCTCTAAACTAGAAGCTCTACTTTGAGTCCTACTCCAGGACCTACTAACCAATGAAGGTGCAGTCATGATGCAGTCAGACCTTACCAACATGCCAACACATCCAACACATGCCGATGGAGAGATTCCTGCTCGATGTTTGAAGGTAAAACATTTAGAGCTTCCACCATTATTTATTGTAGCTCTGGACTGCAATATGCCTGTCACCACAGCAACTCAGACTCCTTGACTGATCTGTAACAACTAATTTATCCATTGAGCACCAAGGCATGACTCAAGACCATTTGGCCCATCAGGCTGCTTGCACCAATGGGTCCAATAGCAAAGGAAATCAATAAGTGCCCAAGTGCTGCTGATTAATCATTTTATATTCTTGCTCAAGATGATTCATCCTTAATAATTCTTGAATGGTTCTACTTCTGCAATTCAATTAATATCAGGCTTAATTAAATGCGAAACAAAATCAGAAGTTGTGAGAAAAGCTCAGCAGGTCTGGTAGCATCTCAAGAAAAAAAATCAGAGTCAACGTTTCGGGTCCGGTGACCCTTCCTCAGAACATTCTGACTTGCTGAGCTTTTCCAGTAACTTCTGTTTTTGATCTTGATTTATAGCATCCGCAGTTCTTCCTTTTCTTTAAACTAAATGAAAACATTACACTCATTGAATTGATTCTCAAGTAAGAAAAGCATCAATTACATACGTAGAATTTTCATGCTGTTTCTCTGTCCACAGTTGTTTAATGACCTGCTGAGTACTTCCATCATTTTGTTTTTATTTCATAATTCCAGCATCCATGTTATTTTGGTTTTGTTCTTGTTTCCCCATTAGTACTTTACAAACCAATACATTTAAGTAGTTGCTAAAATGATTAAATATACATTGAAACTCTTGCTTAAAGTTTTCTCATGAGAAAGGGTCAGCTGTTGTCACAAAGGAGTTAAATTTTGATTTTGTGCAGTAGCATAGGGGAGGCAATTGCCTAGTGCTATGATCATTAATGGAGAGCCAAGTAATGTTCTGGGGACCCAGGTCTGAATAGCAGATGATTGAATTCAAATTCAATCAGAAAAATCAGGAATTAAAAGTCTAATCATGACAGTGAAAACCATTGTTGACTGTCTGAAAATCTGGCTTGCTAATGTTCATTTTTTTTAATCATTGGACATAGGCATCACAGGCTGGGCCAGCATTTAGACCTCAGAGGGCTTTTAAGAGTCACCCACGTTGCTGTAGTCCTGGAGGCACATGTAGGTCAGACCAGGTAAGGATGGCAGTTTCCTTCCTTAAAGGGCATTAGTGAACCAAATTGCTTTTTTCCCAACAATTGGCTATGAATTCATAGTCATCATTAAAATCCCAATTCCAGATTTCTATTGAAGTCAAATTCAACCATCTTCCATGGTAGGTTTTGAACCCACATCTCCAGAATATTACTTGAGACTTTGGTATGGATTTCCCCTTTCCTGACAAAATATGAATCTGGTGCCCAGCCAAGGGAATATCGAGGTGTGTAGCAATAGTAAATCAACAAACAATTTACATTGCTCCCAAATGTTGATGCAAAGTGAGCATCGTACATTTTGTATTTTTGTACAAAGCCCATTTTAACTCCATGGATGCTGAAACCTGCCTTGAGTTTCCAATGGGCCTTTCCACAGATTTGCTTTGTGCTCATGCATGATTCAGCTGGTAGAAGTCACATGAGACAGGCCAGAAGTGTACAAGGTTAGCGCTTTTCTCTCACCAAAGGTTTACACCAACCTATAATTTAAACACAACGTGACAGCAAAGAAGATGATTACACATATTGATAAAGCAGCTTGGCATCTGGCTACCATTGCCTTGATTCCAACTTACAACGATAAGCACTGCACTCAATCTCCCTCCAGGAAACGCAGTCCCAAAGGGTGATTCAAATAATTAAATATTACGTTGCAGCTTGTTTAAAGCAGTTTAGATATTATAATTACTTTATCAAACAGATTCCCTGTAATGGCTGATTATTTTGAATCATGTCAACTGCATACAACGTGAATGATAACTAATTTTTCAACAAGAAAGATACTCTTCTGATGGTCCCTTGATGTTGAAAGAAAACTGTCACACAGTTTTGGTATGGTATACATATAATAGAGGACGAAAGGGTTACTGTTGTATCTGGGTCTGAAAGTATTAATACAGAGGATTGTGTTAAGCACCACCAACTATGATGATGTCACATGGACTTGTAGGCAGAATGACTTAAGAGCAAGGAGGAAAGTCTAGTTAACCTTGTCTATCCTTTCCAAATAACCCATAATGTGTTGATAACATGCCATAGCGATGTCTGCTAAACCAAAGAAGACTCTTCCATTTAGATTAGGAAGTCGTTTTCCAATACGGTACGAGATCAAGTAGGTGCTAGTTAAAAGAGGACGGTAACAACAGCCTTCATTATGATCAGCAGCCCATACAGCACTGTGAGCGGTATGTCCATACAACAGTGACACGTTTGCATTACAGTATTCCTTAATCATTAGGCATCAGATTTTCAGTGTGTGAAATAGTCACATGCCGATTTACTATTCAACTTTAACACAGGTTAAATAGATGCTGGCATGTGAGGACTAAGCATGAAAATCCAGCATGTGACTCGACGTAAGCAAAAGGTTGAATTTACAAAACCTGGCACTGATATCTCAATGTAAACAAGCTGCTTCCTAAAATATTGTATATCATTGTCACAAAAGAGGATTGAGTTAAAAAGGGAAGATTAAAATGACACTGTAGCATCAGACAAATTGTGGGTGATGTTGCAAGACCACACATTCATTTTCAAGGAAATGATACAAAATTAGTTGCACATAAATGATTAGTCACAAGTTCCCATTAATGTTTATTAAGGTAAACAAATTTAAATTCTCTATGAAAGTTATCAGAGAATTAAAGAACATTTGATGTTAGATTCAGGAATGTTGTGTGGTACAACCAAACTCTGAGTAAAGTTCATCAATTTGTTGGGGCTTCATGTGGGATACTGCAAACTGTTACGCTACTGAAGGAAGGTGGTGGTGAACTGGCTTCCCTGTCCTATTCACCTACTTGCTCAGTTGGATGCAACAGGCATCATTTAAAATGATCCCTTCCTTTGTGGAAACCTTTCTCCCAAAACAACTTCAGTTTTACATTTAACCAGGTCACCTTGACTCATCAAAAGTAATTTATTGTTAACAAAACACGAGAAAGAAATCAGACAATACACATACATACAGATTAGAAATAAGTGCGAAGTCCAAAAATATAAAGTTGAAAGGGATAATTAAATGGATTAGTCTCTGAAATGTTTATACAAAGCAGACAGTTGCACATTATGGCCATTGCAATGAAGGGTAACAGTAGCTTTGACATTAGTAAGTGAACGGTTGGCTTTATTATCCTCAGTTTTGTAGATTGGTTGAGATTCTGTAGTTCTGATTCCTTTTGACTCTGACTGAATTCCAGCATTCATCAAGGTTCTTTTTCTTCCTATTACCTTTTTAATTGGTTTGGAATACTCGGAGACAGAGAGTCTTTACCTGCAACGTTGGAGTAACCAGAGGATAGTTCTCCAGCTGTGACCTCCACAGCTGGCTAGTGTTAAAATGCAGGCTGGTACACACAAGAGCATTCCAGTAGAGTTGAAGCTGGTTTTCTAACCAGTACTCATGTTTATTCTTGGAGGGTAAAACAGTTGTGTCTGCAAGAGGTGGCCTTTTGCTGAGTGTGGAAGAGCTAGTCAGCCACTCTCGTAATCTCCTCATAAGTTCTTCCTTGTTTGAAATTTCTGATTATTTACATGTGAAACATAGGCTTCATGCAAGGCTTTGGCTGTCAGTCACTGAATTTAAATGAACAGTTTTTCTGCAGTAGTCCTCTTTTTCAAGACAAGATATTTCGGAATTAAATGTATAAAATGTCTATAAATATTTTGGGTATCTGATTTATCATCATTACAAGTGTTCATCTTTAGATAGCAGCATGCACAAGTAGAGATGAGATAGTCATGACTTTACTTAAAGTCATTATAATTTTAATAGAGAAATTCTATTAAGCTGGGACATTTGTTGTTGGGAGAGACATATATAAAATGTGACTTAGATGAAAATGTAGGTGATATGATTAGCAAGTTTGAAGACAACACAAAAAAATGGAATTGTGGATTTTAAAGAGCAGGATATAGACCCATTGGCAAGTTGGACGGATAAATGGCAAATAGAATTTAATCTGGCATTGTGTGAGGTGATGCATTTTGGGAGGGCAAAAGACAGAGGAAAGTATATAGTTAATGGCAGAAGCCTTTGGAGCATTGATATACAGAAGGATCTTGGGGTCCAAGCCTATAGTTCCCTAAAAGTAGCAACACAAGTGAATATGGTGATAAAGAAGGTGCATGGAATTCTTACCTTCATTGGTTGGTGCATTAGGTATAAAATAGGCAAGTCTTATTGCAGCAGTATGAAATTTTAGTTAGGCTACCTTTGGAGTACTTGTGCAGCTGTGGTCACCACACTACAGGAAGAATGAGGAGACTTTGGACAGAGTGCAAATGAGGTTTCTCAGGATGTTCTCTGGATTAGAGCGTAGTAGCTCTAAGGAGAGGTTGGACAAGATTGAATTGTTTTCACTAGTGTGTTGGAGGCTGAGGAGCGATCTGTTAGACATATATCAAATTATCAGAGGCATGGATAGGATAGATAGTTGGAGTCTTTTTCCCAGTTTGGAATGGCAAATACTAAGGGTCATAGGCTCAATGTGAGAGAGGAAAAGTTTAATTAAGGGAGAAGTGTGAGGAAAGGTCTTTTTTACACAGAGTGGTAGGTGCCTGGAATATGCTGGCAGGGGAGGTGGTTGAAGTAGATACATTAACAAAGTTTATGAAGCATTTTGACAAACACATAGACAGCAGAGAAGATAAGATTAATTTAGAATGGCATCATGGTTGGCACAGACATGGTGGGCCGAACAACCTGTTCCTGTGCTGTACTGTTCTATGTTCTATTTGGAAGGCTGTGCTGACAGAGCTCATTCTGTGCTGGAAACTAGAAAGATGTGTGAAGTTTTCAACAAATCTGAAGTCCCACATCAGTAACAATAGCTGAAAGTACAGGTATTTCTACAGAAGAGGGCCAGTGAAGGATTTTTATCTGATGCTGAGTGAGTAACCATGTCCTTCCAAACATACACATGCCAATACATATATCCTTGCGCACACACACGCACAATCTCACACACACACACACACACATACAATCTCTCTCTCACAATCTCACACACACAATCACACACACACAATCACACACACACAATCACACACACACACTCACACACACTCTCACACACAATCACACACACACACACTCACACACACAATCACACACACACAAGGGCCAAGGAGTTGCAGATGGAGTTTAATTGAAATAAATGAAAGGTGTTGCATTTTGGCAAGACAAATAAGGGCAGAACTTACACAATTAATGGTAGGGCCTTGGGGAGTGTTGTCGAGCAGAGAGACCTAAGGGTTCAGCCACATAGTTCCTGGAAAGTTGTCTCTCGGGTGCACAGGGTGGTAATGAAGTTGTTTAGCACATTTGCCTTTATTGCTTAGAGCATTGAATGTAGGAGTTCGGATGGTCATGTTGCGGTTGGACAGGATGTTGGTGAGGCCATTTTTTTGGAATACTGTGTACAGTTCTGCAATGGGAAGGATATTATTAAATTGGAAAAGGTGCAGAAAGGATTTACAAGGATGTCACAGAGACTGGAGTGTTTGAGTTTTAAGGAAAGGCTGAATAGGCTGCAATATTTTTCACTGGAGTGTAGGAGGTTGAAGAGTAACCTTATAGAGGTTTGTAAAATCAGGCATAGATAAGATGAATAGCAAAGGCCTTTTTCTGAGGGTAGGGAAGTTCAAAACTAGAGGGCATAGGTTTAAGGTGAGAGGAGAAAGAGTTGAAAGGGACCTAGGGACATTGTTTTCACACAGAAGATGATTTGTATATGGAATGAACTACCAGACACTTGGTAGATGCAGGTACAACTACAACTACAACATATAAGAGACATGAATAGGAAAGGTTTAGAGGGATATGGGCCAAATGGGACTCGTTTAGTTTGGGAAACTCAGTCAGCATGGGCGAGTTGAAACAAGGGTCTGTATTGTGCTGCATGATTCTATGACTCTAACTTGAGACATGATCTGTATGAACATTAGTGCCTATTGCAGAAGTTTACCCATTATTAGTCTATATCACAAGCAACATATATGTAATGGTGAAAGTTTTGCGCTCTAATCATGCTTTGCATTAATATATCACTTTTTGCAATGTTGCAAGTTGCTTACAGCCGACGTAGCACATTTCAATGTAGTCACTGTCAATGCTTTCTTGTGCAGCTGTGCAGAAATTTTACAGAGCAGTGCAATACAACAAACAGATCATAAACAATGAATAAACATTAGATAGAACAGTGATGTTGAAAATGCTGCATTCAATTGGTATAAAACAAGCTTCCTTCCTAATAATGATGTGGAGGTGCTGGTGTTGGACTGGGTAGGCAAAGTCAAAAGTCATATGATACCAGGTTATAGTTGAACAGGATTATTTAAAATGACAAGCTTTCGGAGTGCTTCCCCCTCGTCAGGTGAAGACTGGTGTCGTGTGACTTTTGACCCTCGTAATAATGAACAGATAATCTGAGTTATTTTGCTTTAGTAATAAATATTGACCAGACCACTGGAAGAAACCCGTTCTCTGCTTCGAAATAGTGCCATGGAGTGTTTTGCATTCAGCTGAGAGGGTAGACGCAGTCCCAGATTGAAGTCTCACTTGAAAGAAAACACCTCCAAAAGTGTGGCTAGCAACACACTGGGCTCAAGCATCTGCAGTGCACCAAAACCATGTCTCCCTGGCTGGGAAGTGTGAATGCTCCCACTGAGTTGGAGCTGACACTCCATGCACAGCACCACATTCAATTTGTTCATTGAAGATGATTCTCCTCAAGCCAACATAATTAAAGTATTAAACAGCCATAATGGTGCGAGGAAGAGCATTTGTATGTGAGAATTTCTGGTTTCTTCTGAAACTTAGTGATTTTTAAATAGTCCTTTCAGTAAAGTACAGTGCAGTTAATATTTAGAGGAACACTAGGTGTCTCTTGTTGCTTCAACAGCCCAATGACAAGCCCCTCTGTAAGAGGCAGCGAAGAGTTATTAGGGTGATCAGTCTATTAATGCTGTTTTTTGGCCATATGCTACACTGACAAAACCAAAAATACTAATGTATATTCATATAGCACCTTCAAATGGTAAATATATCTTGACGTGCCTTACATTAGAGTTATAAGTGGAATGTGACAGGAAATATTTCAGAAGATATTAGGAGAGTTGACTGAAAGCTGAGACAAAAAGTTACATATTTAAAGGCTGGCTCAAGAAGTTGAGAGTCTAAGGAAAGAAATTCCAGAGGTTAGAACCTAGGGAGCTGAAGGGATGGCTACCAATGGTAGAATAATTAAAAATTGAGGATGCTTGAGAAGCTTGAATGAGAAGAGTGCAAAAGTCTGGTCGGATGGTTGAGCTAAAGAATATTACAGAAGTAGGGAAGGATGCAGTCAAGGGGGAATTTGAAAACAAGGACAAAAGAATTCAAATCAAGGTTGTTTTCACCCAGACCCACTGTTGGTTAGTGAGCACAGATGTAATGGGTTAATATGGCATCAGAGTTCTTGATGAACTCAGGATTATATACTTTGACGAGTTAACATTGAGGGGTAAAACAAACCCAAAAGAATGCAGCACTTGAGATTATTCAAATTTCCCAGAGCCTCTGAGGTTTGGGAGAAGATGCACAGCTATTGCCCTTGATGGATTGAAGCCAAGTTAAGTATTATTATTTTAATGATGGTTAGTAAAATCTGGAAGCTAAGAGCCTAAACTTGTGTGGATCACTGAACAAATGGTACTTCATGCTGAGAAGGAAGCAACATAGCAGTCAAATTATTTTCCTGTCAGTAAACAGAAAGTGCTCTGGATTCGCAACATTAGTCCTTTGGGAGAACATAATAAAACCAGGAAGCAATGCTTGCATTAGTGTTGAACAGATACAGACACAGTCCAGAGCATTGTGTTGCTGTAGATATGTTTCTGCTTGCATTCAAAAGCGCAAGATGGTATTTTTATTCAGATGGATTGCCAGAAGACACTCACATTTGTGTCGTTAGATATTTACCGCAGTGCTCCAGGAAAGTGAAGCCTTTTACCTCTGCAAATTTTTACACGCTTTTGATCCTGAATGACCTTTATCAAAGCCTTTAACTAGTAATGTGGCTTTAGATAGGGAGCAAGACTCAGTGTAGATGAAAGTCAACCTGCTTGTTTAATTAAAATTAATACCTTGGGGGAAATAATGAGCCTAGTTTGCTGGGCAATTTCTGAAGTTTGCCAATAGTTACACATTCTGGTTGAAAGATCTTTTTGCATTTTAAGTTTCCTAGACGTGTGTGTCAATTCGCGTAGAAACATAGAAAATAGGAACAAGAGTAGGCCATTCAGCCCTTTGAGCCTGCTCCGCTATTCAGTATAGAGTCATAGAGACTTACAGCACAGAAACAGACCCTTTGGTCCAACTTGTCCATGCTCATCAGATATCCTAAACTGATCTAGTCCCATTTGCCAGCATTTGGCCCATATCCTCTAAACTCTTCCTATTTATGTACCCATCCAGATGCCTTTTAACTGTTATAATTGTACCAACCTCCACCACTTCCTCTGGCCGCTCATTCCATACACGCACCACCCTCTGCATGAAAATGTTGTCCCTTAGGTCCCTTTTAAATCTTTCCACTCTCACCTTAAATCTATGTCCTCTAGTTTTGCACTCCCCCACTTGAGGAAAAGACCCTTGTCTATTTACCCTATCTATGTCCCTCATGATTTTATAAACTTCTATAAGGTCGCCCCTCAGCCTCTGACACTCCAGGGAAAATAGCCCCAGCCTATTCAGCCTCTCCCTACAGCTCAAACTTCTAACCCTGGCAACATCCTCGTAAATCTTTTCCGAATCTTTTCAAGTTTCATAACATCCTTCCTATAGCAGGGAGACCAAAAATGAACACAGGATTCCAAAAGTGGCCTAATCAATGTCCTATACAGCTGTAACATGACCTCCCAACTCCTATAACTCAATCCACTGACCAACAAAGACGAGTATACCAAATGCCTTCTTCACTATCCTATCTACCTGCAACTGTACTTTCAAGGAACTATGAACCTGCACCCGTAGGTCTATTTGATCATGGCTGATCATTCAACTCTGTACCATGTTCCTATTTCTCATATATCCTTTGATGCCTTTAGCATTAATAACTATATTTAACTCGGTTTTGAAAACATTCAATGTTGTGGCTGTGGTAGAAAATTCCACAAGCTCAACACTCTCTGGGTGAAGAAATTTCTGCTCATCTCAGTCTTAAATATCCTTAGAGTGTGACTCCTGGTTCTACACTCTCTGGTTGTTGGAAACATCCTTCCTGCTTTTATCCTGCTTATTCTGGTTGGAATTCTATTTGTATCTATGAAATACCCCCTCATTCTTGTAGATTCCAGTGAATATATTCCTAACTGATCCAAACTCTCTTTAAATGCCAGTCCTGCCATCCCACAAATCAGCCTGGCAATGCAGGGATGGTATGAGCAATCAGGTAGGCTCAGAGTGAGTGAGCGAATGAGATCAAGCCTGGAGATGCAGCCTGGTCCAATCCATGAGTTGGGGCCATGTACATGAGTGCACAGTGACCTTGCTGCATTGTAACAAAGATAGTTGCCGTTGTACCCAAAGGTGCAGTGTTGAAGTGCAGAAGCATCCTGTGAATGGGTTGGAGATGTGCCCTGAAGGTTCTGAGAGGCTGGCACATTTCAGATATCAATATCTATGGCATGGCAAGCGTGTAGGCGATGTTGGTGCTTGGTGTCCAATATGCAGGTCTTTTAGAGTGGTGATGAGCTGAATCAGCCAGGGGCCCACTCTAATGCCCATGTTGAGAATTCTTTGTGTCTCGTTTGCTCACGGTAGGTGTCACAATGGTAAGTTGCATACTAATGAGGTGGAATGTGCAGTTAATAGGGTCATAATGAGCAATAATGCCCCTTAACAAGGAAACTCTCAACTACCTAACAAGAATCTTGCCTCAATGTAATGAACTTAGTTAAAGATGCAACAAGTTGCTCCCAAGATCAAGAGAGGCCTCACTAGATTTCCCACATGATTCTGTCACTATTTTCTCCCTCGCTCATGTCATTCAGGTTCCTGTCAGATTCTGCCCAGCGTCTCCGGTCCTGATCAGATGACCTGCAGTATTGTCTCAGTCATTTATCTCAGTACTGATTGACTAAGTGGCTGTGGGTACCTTGTCTGTTGTGTTTCTCACATGAAAATGGTGAGTGCATTTCAAAAGTACTTTGTTGGCTTTGGAGTACTTAAGGGCATCTCGATGTTGTGAAAGACATTGTGAAACTGCAGTCTCTTTGTTATAGCCCTGAATCTCAGTATAACTCTGCACTCCAGGATAATGTTTCTAAGTAACTAACTCACCAGTACAATCAGCACTTAACAACTTAAAAAGATCATTTGAAAATAGCTTTCCAAGTGCTTACTGAAAAATCCTAAACGTCCAATAAAGCCAGATAAGTAAATCTATCGGGCTTTACAACATATACTGTAAGATCCTAATGCATTCCTTTCAAAGCTCAATGGAATTCTTCGGAGTCTCATTAAATGCATTAATGGAACTGGCAGTAGTTTGACACTTTAGCGTGTTTATGTAGTTTGTTGTGATAGGAATTTTTTTGGAGACAATTTTAGCTTAAATAAATGTGACAGAAATAAGAATGTCATGAATTCAAATTCATGCTTTTCCAGTAAAAAAAATGTTTTTATTTAATTTCCATTTTATTATTCAATTTTTGCCACTCCTAACTGAGAACATGTTGTCATTCTTCCCTTTACTAAACTTAATTTTTGTCCATACATTTTAGAGAATGTTTTTACATCTGATGTGATCTTTGAGGATGCTGTTATTACCATTGTTTTACATGGATGTAATATGTTGCTTAGGAATGAACAAACCTCATGCAAACACGAGGGGGCCTGGATTTATGCTTTCAGGGAAGAAATGAAGAACCTTTTTAAGCAAGGTGGGGTAATGACATGGTAGTTGCTACTTATGAGGGTGGTAGAAGCAGAGATGATCGCTGATTTGAAAAACTGAATGGGTGTTTAAAGGAAGTGAACTGATAGGGTCATGGGAAGAAGCAGAGGAGTGGGACTGACTGGATTACTCTCCAGGCAGCCAGCATGGATTTAATGGGCTGAATGGTCTCCTTCATTGCTGTAATCGCAATATGAGTCTTTGACATGATTAAAGTGGTTAAAAATAAGATTTTTCTTTTTGCTTACTGCAATATTGCCAGAAGACAAGCTAAAAGACTGTTGAATTTCTTTCAGCCCCAATTGTGGATGCAAAACTGGCTGGAATAATACCCAATTTCAGTCAGCAGTGCCCTGCAGTTCTAGGACAATTTAAAAAAAGGTCTGATCCCAAATTGAATCGGTGTTATGACTAGTTCCCAGGTGAAATTCTTTGGAATCACAAAATGCGCTCTCTCATTCTCAAATCTCAGCTACTGGCAGCTTCTGCAGTGTCTGTTCAGTTTGATCTGAGTCCATACCCAGGCTGAACCATTCAAACACAGTGAGGAGTTACCAGGCCCATATAGTTAGGCACAGAATAATTGAACACTTTAATATGCAGTCAGGAATCCTTGCTCAGTGATTTGTTTTACAGTTGCAGTCCTTCACCCTCTGCTCTCACTCCTCCCTGACTCAGGATCTGGAATCGGCCCTTTGTCAGCTGGGAAAACAGTCAGCCTTTGGAGCCGTCCCTTGGCCTGAAAATGGATTTACATGAGTTTTTATCCCAAATACTCAAAAATCCCTCCATATATTGAGATATGAAATGTGAAAATCAGCAAGCCATGTGGGACAGTGATAGGGCATTTTCTCCATTGTGCTTATGTGGAAAAACCTATCCAATTATCCAATTTGTCTCACGTCCTCCAACCTTTCCCATTAGCTTTACAAATATTTCCCATTCAAGTATTTATACCATTGCCTATTGAAAATTAATATCAAATCTGTTTTCACCATCTTTTTGGGCAGCATATTCCAGATGACAACACACTCCAGATCACTCATCTCTCTTCATTTCTCCTTTGAGACTTTTGCTAGTTGTTTTAAATTTGTATCCTTTTACTGATCATCCCACCAATAGAATTAATTCTCTCTACCTCCTCAACAAATGTCATTTGTAATCACTGTTAAATTTTCCCTCGATAAGGAGAACAATCCCATCGTGTCTAGTCTCCCCGCTAAACAACAAATTTATGGTCAATTAATGATGTATTCATGTCTGGTCCCAGAAGCAAATGCAACTTTTTTTGTTTGCTGTTCCTTTGCTTTCCTATTGTGCAATATAAGTTCATGTTAACAACTCTTTGATTGCTTTACAACATTTGATGATCCTACATTCGACAATGGCAACATGTCGTGTCATGTCATGTCATAATTGGCATTAGAGAAAGAATAACAGTCCTTCAGACAGGGTTACAACATAATAGGGCACAAAGGAGGTGTAGCTTCGTAACTTCACTTTTGTATATGCAGCCAAAATGACAATCCATCATATACATGATGATTACAAGTGACAATATATTTACTAATGGGATCTTCTATTTACACTGAAGTGTCACCAGTATCACTTACGTGCCCTCCAAAAGTTCATTTTTTTCCCTTGTCCTCAAACTACATTGAGATACAGTCCTGGGATCTACAGCTGGGGCAGAAGGAGTCTGCTCTATAGTGGAGCATGTTGGCCTTAGGTTTTGGGAAGATGGCCGCCAAGGGTGATTGTGGTTAGAGGAGCCAGGCAGGCTGAGAATGCTTTGTCTATCAATGTAATAACTCTCCTCTGTACACTCATCAAGGCCTTGACATGCTTCCCAAAGAGTTGTACCCAGAACTGTACCAACCAAAAAGCTAACCAGTGATTTATAAAGGTTTGTAGGATTTCCTTGCTTTTGTATTCTACGCCAGTCAAAACTTCTGCCATCTTCAAGGACTTGGGCAAGCTGTTTGATGTAGAAGTTATTTAACCTCTGTTTTTACAGTTTATTTGTTGTGGTTGGTTGGCTTGCCGACCTGGTTCGTTGTTCTCCAGACGTTTCATTATCCTGCTGGGTAACATCATCAGTGCAGCCTCCAATGAAGTGCCATTGTGTTTTCCCACCTGGTATTTAAACTCTGGAGTTCTTTGAGCTGGATTACCACACTTCCGGTTTTCCTTCGCAATGGAGTGTACATGGGCTCGAACTCTATGTGTTTGTTGATGGCTTTCTTTGTGGAGTACCAGGCTTCTAGGAATTCCCGTGCTTGTCTCTGCTTTGCTTTTCCCAGGATCTTGGTGTTGTCCCAGTCGAATTGGTGGCTTTGTTTATCCATTTTGATAGAGATGAGTAAGTATTGGTCGTGTCTTTTTGTAGGTTTTTGTGTACCCGTGTCGTTAATTTCCTTCCTGTTTGTCCGATGTAGTGGTTGTCACAGTCTCTGCAGGGAATCTTGTATATGACATTGGTCCTGCCCATAGTGGGTAGTGGGTCTATGGTTTGGGTGAGCAGTTGTCATAGGGTTGATGTGGGTTTGTGTGCTATTCTGATGCCCAGTGGTTGCAAGAGTTTTGTGGTTAATTCTGATGTGTTCCTGATGTAAGGTAGCGTGATGAGTGTGTCAGGGCGTGTAGTATCTTCCTGGTGTTGTTCACGTAATAGGCATCTTCTGACCCAGTTTTTCAGATATCTATTGTCCTTGAACACCTGGAAGAGGTATTCTTCTTCTTCTCGGCATAGTTCTGTGCTGCTGCAGTGTGTTGTTGCCCGTTTAAATAATGTTCCCAAGGAGCTTCATTTGTGTGTGTGTTAGGGTGGTTGTTGTTGAAGTTCAGTACTTGGTGTGTGTGTTTCCTGTGTACCTTCGTTAGGAATTCCCCATTGTCCTGCGCTCTACCATGGCATCCAGGAATGGGAGCTGTTTGTTCTTCTCCTCCTCTTTGGTGAATTTGATTCCAGTGAAGGTGTTGTTTATAAGTTTGTGTGTCTCCTCTAGTTTGGTCCGTTTAACGATGACAAAGGTGTCATCCACGTAGCATATCCATAGTTTTGGTTGGATTAACGGAAGGGCTGTACTTTCTAGTTTTTGCATCGTTGCCTCGGCTATTAGTCCGGAGATAGGTGATCCCATGGGTGTCCCGTTGATCTGTTCGTATACTTGGCCGTTGAAAGTGAAGTGGGTGGTGTTTATTTGTGCTGCAAGGCCGTACCACTAAGCTGGAACAGGGCAACATTCATAAGCAACATTCCATTTAATAAATGTGTTTTGTGGACCTCATATATTTAGTTTCATCCCATGTGGCTTGGTACTTCTTTACCCCTAGATTGGTTAGGATATGAGACTTGCAAATACATAGAGTGGTTGAGGTGTGCAGCATTGGTAATTGTAAGGGGATGCAAAATAACTCAATGAGGGAGAAAAGGAAAATGATATAGGGTGGGAGGTGGTTCATGTAAAGCATAATCTCAGGCATTGACCAGTTTGGCTGAATGGTTTATTCTGCATTTTTTCTGGGCTGCATGGTGGCACAGTGGTTTGCACTTCTGCCTCACAGCACCAAGGACCCTAGCTTGATTCCAGCCTCGAGCGATTGTCTGTG
Organism: Rhincodon typus; assembly: GCF_021869965.1. Classification (NCBI taxonomy): domain Eukaryota; kingdom Metazoa; phylum Chordata; class Chondrichthyes; order Orectolobiformes; family Rhincodontidae; genus Rhincodon; species Rhincodon typus. Next base: position 89,949,770 of record NC_063337.1, on the reverse strand, counting down.
TTGAGTTTGCATATTCTCCTTGTGTCTGCGTAAGTTCCCTCCGGGTGCTCTGGTTTTCCCTCACAGTCCAAAGATGTGCAGGCTACGTGGATCAGCCATGCCAAATTACCCAGAAGTGTCTGGGGGTGTGCAGACTGGGTGGATTAGCCATTGGATTTGCAGGGAAGGGGTAGGGGTCACGGGTCTAAGAGGGATGCTTTTTGCGGGGTCGGTCTGTACTTGATGGGCTGAATGGCCTGCTTCCACACTGTTGGTTTTCTATGATTATGGAAAATATATGGGCTGCAATTTTCACTCTGGGAGCAAACCATGATTTCAGTGCAAATTGCATCCAAAATGACAACTACGTTCATTTAAAGCAATTTGTATATTGCTGAGTACAAAATCTGCCATGAACCTGTGACTTTGTGACTTTGAAACAGTTTTTTTTTAAGGCTTGTTTTTGAAGAATTTCCTTGACTTTTTAAAGAGTGGTAACTGAGTGTAGGTTAATCAACTGCTGAACTGGGCTAATCACAAAAGAAAAGAATTGTCAGAAGGTGATGATATCTGGAATTCGTTGCCTGAAAGGATGTTAGAAATATAAACCTCATTGTATTTAAAAAGCAGTTGCGTATGTGCTTAAAGTGCTGTAACATACATGGGCTACAGACCAAGATCTGGGAAATGGGGCTATGCTGTAAAATTTTCTCCAGTAGTACAGACACAATGTACTGAATTTTTGTTGAATGTTTTAGTGTTTATTCGACATGCCAGTCAAACCCATATGGGTAACCTCAATAGGAGGGAGGCAATGGCCTCATGGTATTATCGCTGGACTGTTAATCCAGTGACCCAGATAATGTTCTGGGGACATGGGTTTGAATCCCACCATGGCAGATGGTGGAATTTGAATTCAATAAATATCTAGAATTAAGAATCGAATGATGACCATGAATCCATTGCCGATTTTCGGGGAAAAACCCATCTGGTTCTCTGATGTCTTTTAGGGAAGGAAACTGCCATCCTTACCTGGTCTGGTCTACATGTGACTCCAGACCCACAGCAATGTGGTTGATTCTTAACTGCCCTCTGGGCAAGTAGGGATGGGCAATACATGCTGCCTGGCCAGCAACACCCACATCCTGTGAATGAATAAAGAAAAAAAAATATAAATGAGTGAATACTGATGTCTTAAAAATATATAAAATGATTTTCTAGTTAGATTGCAGTGAAGTGGTCAGTTCCTCAGTAAATTTAATAAAAATTCTGCTTTTAAAAACTTTCAAAATCCTCTATTCACGCGCATGCACCCAAGAGCTCCAGCTATTGTTTTGCAGCTTCTTGCAAACTTTGGAAAAAAACTGTATTCATATAGAAACTCATCTCCCATCTGTGGAAATTTCCTTCATGCTTTTCCCACTCATTAGCCATAAGTGATAGATCCAGTGACTCATTTCTGCTCGAATTCCTTATATGAGGTGTTATGCTGCAAAGCGCAGATATGTGAAATCAATCCTATACTGTGGGTAAGTTTTCAATAAGTATTAATCAAAATTTCATCCATCTATATGTTGATAGTTTAATTGAATGACATTGTTATTGGCAAGTGCAAACTTATTAAAGGAGACCACGTGATCGTGAAATCAATAAACTGTGTTCATGCTCCAACCCTGCATTTAGTTAATTATTGCCAGCAGCTTTGAGCTGTTTACATTACTGCCTCCTCATTGCTTTTATCGAAGGAATCCAGGCCAGACATTCTTGTTCCTTTGTTATCTTTCTCCTGTAAAAATAACTTTGCTGAACAGATTATATCCATTGATTGAAATGTGGCATCTGTTCTAAGTTTCACCTTGTAATAGAGAATTAGCTGATGGTATCCAGCCCAGCCATTCTGCACAGCATCAGAGAGGAAGCAATTCCCTGTGAATGAATAGGCACAACTGGACCTGATAGAAAGCCTGAAGCTAATTTGAAAAAAGAAAACCTTCATCGTGTGACGAGGAATTAATACCTTTGGTAAAATTTGAGATAATTCCCACATTTTTATAGCCAATTATTTTACCATCGAAGACTTTAGTAATGGAATTCTGCAATCAAACTATCTATTTCATTGATATCCTGAGTTTGTAATTATGTTCTGGTATGCACTGCTAGGAGATGAGGCTGCAAGGCACAAGTTTCTGTAACTTTGTTGGAATCAGCAGTAGTTGGACTTTAAGATACATATTGGGTTCCAAATACAATTGCAGGTCTGCAGTGAGGGCAGTGGAGTGTGGGAAGATGGGAGAATGGGTACAATTAACCAGAGCCTGTCTGACAGGAAAAAAAAACCAAATGATTGGCAGCATGCAATGGAAACAATGAGGATCTTCAGCAAAGACCAACTGCTGAATTAAGTGCTAGGTAGATACTTATTTGGGCACCACCAGGAAATGCCCAGGATCAAGGACCTACAGTAGCAAAAATTCCGTCTACTGACAGCTGTTGGCATATTAGAGGTTGGCAGCTCTTCATTGATGAGCAATGTCATTGAATAGCTGGCATTTTTTGTCAGTACTGCACCCAGCCAAAGCTTAGGACCCATGCTGGCACAAGTGAGTGAAGGTGGGATGGGGAGTCACCAACAAGAGCAGGAGGCATTTCCCAATAGCTCTCCACCTTTTCTGATGCTAATGCTAGGTTCCTCGAACTTTCACAACATGCCTTTGAATGAGGGACTCTCCTCGGAAACATAGAAGCACCCCAAGAAAGGGTTTGATGTTAGGGCTTCCTGCATGGTCCTGGGTTAACAGCAATGGCAGGAAAATGTGGTCCTTAAGTGAACCAACTAAAGATTTTCAATTGGTGGTGTGGCTTTCCACAGGCCTTCCTGCCATAGCCTTAGCTGGGGCAGTGGCAGGATGACAATATTGTCCCTAATCACGAACCTCCTGCCTGTTTAAATGCCTTCCTGCCATCAAACTCACCATGCGAATGGTGTTAAATTCAGTCCAGTTTTACCATTCTTGAGTATTATTCCCTGACTTTGGCTTGAGGTTCATATTCTTTATAATAGATTTTTGAATGAAGTGGACTGTTTCCTGCTTTACAATGGTGGTTATGCTTCAAAAGTTCAGCACAGCCTGCATTGGCTGCAAAGTGCTTTGGATCATCCTGTGTTAACTGGAAAGGTGCTATATATTAATGCACAGATAACATAGGATGGAGCTGGAAGAATACAGCAGGCCAGGCAGCATCAGCGGAGCAGAAAATTTGACGTTTTGGGTCAGGACCGTTCTTCAGAAATCTTCGGTAAATGTAAAGAAGGGTCCCAACTCAAAACATCAACTTTCCTGCTCCTCTGATGCTGCCTGACCTGTTGTGTTCCTCCAGCTCCATACTGTGCTCTCTTTGACTCCAGCATCTGCAGTTCTTGCTGTCTCTGTATGAATGTACATCCTTGTTTTTATCTGTTGAATTCCACATGATCAAATATAGTGCTGAGGTTTAAGTGTCAAGGTTCATTGAAGAGGGATATTCAAATGTGTGAGTTACCTCGAGTTTCTCCTGTTCTGTCAAGGTACTTGCACAGAGAAAAATCCCTATTTGTAGTTGTGCATCAGGGTTGCTGAATGAAACTTTCACACAATCCTAGTGATGCTCTGGAAATGGAGCAGGTATAACTCTGAGATGTTTACAGGCCACAAGAGAAGGTGAAAAGAAAAAAAAAAATGGCCTGGAGTTGCCGTAACTAATAGTCAAAATTATAAGAAAGTCACCAATAAATCAAACCAAAATGCAGGAGAAGCGTATTCAGAGTGTTTGGAATGTGTAACTTGCTACCATAAGGAATGGTTGGGGTAAATTGTGTAAAGGAATCTAGGATAAGAAGAAAGGAAAAGTAGTTTTATTGGGTATGAGCATAATAAGGTTGTTGACTAAGTGGCCTGTTTCAGTGCTATAAATAATATTTAACACTGTATGCTGATTAACAGAAAACAGTACTTTGGAAACTGGCCAAAGCATCACATTTGTAAATTATTTGTATGAAGGGGTGGAAGGGTGGATTAGTAAGTTCGCGGACGATACGAAGGTGGGTCGAGTTGTGGATAGTGCGGAGGGCTGTTCTATGGTTACCAAGGGACATTGATAGGATGCAGAGCTGGGCTGAGAAGTGACAGATGGAGTTTAACCCTGAAAAGTGCGAGGTGATTCATTTTGGAAGGACAAACTTGAAAGCAGAATACAGGGTTAATGGAAAGATTCTTGGCAGTGTGGAGGTGCAGAGGGATCTTGGGGTTCATGTCCACAGTTCCCTGAAAGCTGCCACCCAGGTGGATAGAGTTGTTAAGAAGGCGTATGGTGTGTTAGCTTTCATTAGTAGAGGGATTGAGTTCAAGAGCCGTGAAGTTATGCTCCAGCTGTACAAAAGCCTGGTTCGGCACATCTGAAGTATTGTGCCCAGTTCTGATCGCCTCATTACAGGAAAGATGTGGAAGCGTTAGAAAAGGTGCAGAGGAGATTTACCAGGATGTTGCCTGGAATGGAGGGAAGGTCTTACGAGGAAAGGTTGAGAGAGCTAAGGCTTTTCTCTTTAGAACGACAAAGGATGAGAGGTGATTTGATAGAGGTGTACAAAATTATCAGAGGAATAGATGGAGTGGACAGCCAGAGACTTTTTCCTAGGGTGGAGGTAGCTATTATGAGGGGGCATAGTTTTAAAGTGAGTGGAGGTAGATATTGGTGAGACGTCAGAGGTAGGTTCTTTACTCAGAGTGGTCGGGGCGTGGAATGCATTGCCGGAGACGGTAGTGGAGTCGGCCTCATTAGGGGCTTTTAAGCGGCTATTAGATAGGCATATGGATGATAGTATAAGGTAGGGGTTAATTAAGAATTTTTTTTTAGTCCTATAAGGAAAGGCTCTGTTATGATCACACAGCATTTCTTTTTCCCATACAATTTCTACAAATTTTTGATTAGATTTGTTTCTTGTGGTCCTAAATTTTAATTGATAAGCTTTAGACACAAGCTCATACTTATTGAATATTGCTTCTTTGACACTGCAGATTGTACTCTGCAGATTGTTCTTCTGACAAACTGGCAAACACAGTAATAGTTGTACCTGTTCAAGCACACTGTAACAATAAAGTCCAAACATCTTTTAGCCACTTCATCTGTCTAGTTACCTTTACAAATGAGGTAAAATATCCTTCAATGTCTTTCCCAGTAAATTTAGACACAAAATGTACATTTTTAGTTCAATCAAGTCCCTGTTGGAAGCACATCAACAGGTTTCATTTCATTGCTTTCAATTCCCAGTCTTGAGAGACCAATAACCTCTCCCTTGTGTATTAATGCATCTGATCTTAGACTTTCTCAGCTTTGAATAAGCTCTTCAGAGTTCTAACCAAACACTTCTGTTCTGCAAGTTTCAAATTAAAACTTTGCACTGTGATAATGTACTCTTAATGTTTCTGAACTATCCCCTTGCTCCGTGAGAATCATGTTCCTTTTGTGTCAGCATGGCCAAGATGGGTTAGTGCCCCCCTTCTATGCTGTAAAATGTCTATGGTTTTGGTATGTTTAACTTCAGCCAGAATTTTCATGAACTATAACCAAATGCTTTTCAAGATATGGTTTTCTTTTAGCAGACAAAATATAATTTCCTCATTTCCCTAACTGAAATTAGACCAGTGTACTTCACTCTCTTCTGTCCATTTGTTCAACTCTCCCAATGTGAAAAGAATCCTACTAGCTCTCCTTGGACTCCCACTCCCATTATGGTTTCAAAAAGAAATGAAGTATCAATAAGTTAATCATTAAACACCTCATACACATAAACCAAAGCCGCATGCCACTAGTTCAAAATCCAAATTCTAAAATTATTAAAATATGTATTAAAATATATATAAATCAGATCCCCTACATCACAGCTCACAGAATTGGAATTCTTATCAGCAGAGAAACAGTCAAGGGAAAGCATGACTGACGTGTTAAAACTCTGAGCGACTCATAATATAGATCCAAGCAAATTACTTAACTCAAGCTGAGTACTGAACTATGGGATGTGAGTTTAAAATTTACAAGTCTCAAGCAAGACTTCAAATTAGCTGGGGACACCGAGACACTGTCATAGGTACTTGGAGTAGATTATAAATGAAGCAATTAAGTCTGGAAATAAACAGTTTTGAAAAAGATCAGAATGAAAATAGCAATGAGTGTGAGTTTCTGGAGTTAAGGAGAGATGGAGCTAAATAAATTTTGCATGAAATCCAAAGTTTCAAAATTGCTGAGACCTTGAAAATTATGCTCAAAAGGAGATGTGTGCTCTCAAGATAAATTGTACAAGTTTTTTTCTCATTTCACCTTTGGGATCAAGTGAGAAATTTTGAATGATTCACCATAAAATCGTTGAAACTTACAACACAGACTGAAGGCATTCAGTCCATCAAGTCAAGGTCGGCTCCATCCAGAATGCGATCTTCACTCTCTAGTAGCTGTCCAACTAACTTTCAGCATTTTAAACGATCAGCTTTCAACAGTTTTCTTTGGTTAAATGTCTCAGAGCCCAGTAACTCATTGAATGAACAAAAAAAAAGCTCATTATCTCCCATCTAGATCTTTTGCCAATGATTTTGAATTTATGACCTTGAGTATTGATCTATCCACCACAGAGGATAATTTTTCTTCAACTAATGTATCAAAACATCTCATCTTGGAAACCTTTATTAGCTCACCGCTTAATTTTCTCTGTTCCAAGGAGAACTGGCTGCACTTTTCCCTCTCTCCTGATAACGAAAATCTCTCAACCCTTGTAACATCGTAGTAACCCTCCTCTATAATCTTTCTCAGCATTTATAGATTCCAAAACTCCTCTTATACGCTTCCTGTATATTTACATACAAATCATGTTGACAAAAGAGTCAAGAGGCCTAATGTTGCTGGGAAAAAATAAATGTGTTAACAATACATGCAATTGATATATGAAATTAGCCAGTAGGTTCAGGGGGCGAAGAAATATACCATGAGTTGTAAATCCTAAGAACTTACTCATTGATTTTTGCTACACCCAAATATTTGTCACACAAAGATCACCTTGTCTTAGCCTCTCCATTATATTTAAAGAATGTTCTGAATTTGGGCACTAATTGCCCATCAAACTATCGACAGAAAGATGGGCCAAGAACACAATGCCATTTATCTATCATTCAGCACTTTGAGCCTGTTTCACCATTCAATATGGTCATGGCTGATCATCTAACTCAACACCCTGTTCCCATTTTCACTCCATACCTTTTGCCCTAGGAATTATTTCAATTTCCTTGAAAATGATCATGGCTGATCCTTTATTTCATTGTCATACTCCTGCTCTCTCCCCATATCCTTTTCACCTTTATACTCTGGTGTTCTTTCTATTTCTTTCTTAAACATACCCAGTGACTTGGCCTCCACAGCCTTCTGTGGTAGAGAATTCCACAGGTTCACGTCTCTGTGAGTTGCTAGATGCTTTCCAGATATTAAGGGGAACAGATAGGGTAAATTATGAGATATCTCTCCACACCTGAAAGGACTGCAGTGGCTCAAGAAGGCACCTCATCACCACTTTCTCGAAGGCAACTAGGGACAGGCATTAAATGCTGACCAACCAGCCATGCCCACATTCCATGAGTGCTCAATAGCAAAATAGCCCCCTACTGCATGTCCTAAGATTGTAACCCTTTGTTCTGGACCAAGCGCCACTCCCCTGGCCTGGGGAAACTTCATTCCCAGCATTCAGTTTGTACAAGCCAGTCAGAATTTTATATATTATATACTTTGTATGTTTCAATAAGACACGAAAATCAATCTTTACGATTAACACTTGATGCATATGGTCTCTTGGAATGGTTTTGCTTGCATGAGGTGATGTTTTCTTGGGTTTTTTCTCTGTATTTTCAGGAACATGGAAACATGCCATTTACCCTGGAGCCCCTTCTCCCATTCACTGGAATCATGGCTGATGTGTGACCTAACTCTTTAAACGTGTCTTTGTTCCTGTTGTATCGGGTGATAGTTCTGAAGGAGCTATTATTGATGTTGAATGAAACTCCATTCAGTTGGATGATGTTGCACAATCTTTGCTTGGAGACAACTGAAATCCACACACGTTCCTAGAGGAGCAGATATTATCTTACAACCTGCCATAGTCCTGAGTAAATATAGCTAACAAGTTAGTACAAACTGTGCACGTTGCTGTCATGAAATAAACTACCTTTTTAAGCAAGACAAGGACCTCTTCTGTTTAGGCTCACCAGTGGGTTATCCTTTGCTACTAATAAAAAGACAGTAAGTCGGACAATCTCTTTTGGTGAAGTGATAATGTCCCTATCTCTGGGCTAGAAGGCCTGGTTTCATTCCTAGAGATTTGTCATAACATATCCAAACAGGTTATTTAAAAATAACTAGAGAAGGGAAGGCTGGTGGCAGAGAACTATCCAAATCAAGATAGGACAGTGTCATATCTCTAATATCTTAGCTTTACAAACATCTATAAACTTCAGATATAACAATAGTAATTGCTCTAAAGGCAACTGTTCTTTGGAAGACTGTTCTAAACCACTGATACACTTATGTGTGAAGAAGCGCTTCCTAAATTAATTCTTAAAATATCTGATTAGAATTTTTAATGTCCTGACCCATTAGACTCCCCACACAACAGAAATATTTTCTCACAATCTACCCTATCTGTTCTCCTTAATATCTGGATAACATCCAGCAACTCACCACTTATTCTTTTAATTCTGGAGATTTCAAGCTTAGTTTGTTTAGCGTAACTCTTGGAGTCAAGATATCGTTCTGGACAATCTGTGATTTCTCCAAGGTTAATGTATCCATCCCAATTTGCAGTTCTCAAAACGACTCACGATGTATGAGGTGTGAGCTAATCAGGCCATTGTATAGTTGTAGTATAACTTATACCTCTGTATAGACTTGTTTTCCAGATATAAGGCTAGCATTTCATTAGCCTTTTTGATTATTTTCTTTATACATTCATACCATTGTTACTATCTGTGTACTTGGACCTCTGCATATTCTTACACCTCCACTATTTCTAAGCTTTCCCCATTTAGAAAGTACCCAGCTCGATCCTTTATAGTTGACCTTATATTTACCCACATTAAGATTCATTTACCACAGCTTTGTCCATTCACTTAAACTATCTATATCTCTTTATTGAGTCATACTTCCATCTACAATGCTTATAATCTGCTGCCTTTGCCTGGAGAGGTAGTCAGAAGTCATGGAATTCCGGCCATCATAAAGGGAGGGTAGAGTGGGGGAATGGCTGATAGATCAACCTACTCCTAGATTTTCTATATTCATATTGGACACGGTTTGGTGCTCAATGTCTCTGTTGCACAGCACAAAGTTTTAGAGAATGAATTGTAATAAATGGAAATCATTTATGTAATTACCACACAAAGGGTAAACAGAAGAATTACTGCTGATGTGACTATTGTTCCCATGGCATCTGTGAATTTGAATGGCTTAAATTGTTTCTCTGAAGCAATTGACTAGATTAAACAATTAGAGAAGTCAAGGTGAATTGAGCATAAACACAGTTCAAACCATAGATCAGTAGAATCTAGTTGAAATTTATAGTATATTATATAAGCAATAGGCTGCATTTTACATTGGTTTTACTTCAGTAGCAATGTGTATTCTATGTTCCTGTTCAGAATCACACTGGCACTGTGTTGAAAACATTCGGAATATACAATTATCAATTTGGATAATTGATCAAATGCGCAGTTGTAAAAATAACCGATCGCAAATGTTCCATATTCCTTTAAGAAGAAAAACAGGATATTATAAACCAGTGAATCTGACATCAGTATTGGAGAAGATGCTAGAGTCCATTATCAAGGATTTTATAGCAGAGAACTTAGAAAACAGTGTTAAAATCAGACACAGTCAGCATAGCTTTACAGAAGTGAAATCATGCTTGACAAATCTACCAGAATTCTTTGAGTGTGTAACTAGCAGAGTTGATCAGTAGAGCCAGCAGATGTGGTTTATTTGGACTTTCAGAAATCTTTCAAAAAAGACCCACGTAACAGATTAATGTGTAAAATTAAAGGTCATGGGATTCGGGCTAGCGTATTGACTTGGGTAGAAAGTTAGCTAGCAGGCTGGAGACAGAGAGTACGGATAAATGGGTCATTTTCTGAATGGCAAGCAGTAACTATTGGGGTACTGCAGGGATAGTAGTAAGATCCCAGCTGTTCACAACATATGTTAGTGATTTAGATGAGGAAACTAAATGTAATATTTCAAAATTTACAGATGATACTAAGCTGGGTCAGGGTGGGGGGGAAGGTGAGCTGTGAAGAGGATGCAGAGAGGTTGCAGGGTGATTTGGGCAGACTGAGTGAGTGAGCAAATGCGTGGCAGACGCAGTGTAATGTGGATAAATGTGGGGTTATGACTTTGGTCACAAAAATGGAAAGGCAGATTATTATTTGAATGGTTGTAAATTGAGGGAAGGGAATGTTCGAAGAGAATTGTTTATCCTCATGCACCAGTTGCAGAAAATGAGCATGCAGATGCAGCAGAAAGTAAAGAAGACAAATTGTATGTTGTCCTTCATAGTTAGAGGATTTAAGTACAGGAACAAAGATGCCTTGCTGCAATTCTACAGGGCATTGGTGAGGCCACACCTCGAATATTGTGTGCAGCCTCCTTATCTGAGGAAAGCTGTTCTTGGTGTAGAGGGAGTTCACAGAAGATTTACCAAATTGATTCTTGGCATGGTAGGACTGCTGTATGAGGGGAGATTGAATTGGTTAAGATTGTATTTACTGGAGTTTATAAGAATGAGTGGGGATCGCATATGAACCTATAAAATTCTACCAACACCAGACAGCTTAGATACAGAAAGGATGCCCCCAACAGTGGGGACACCTGAACCAGGGGTCATAATTTTACAATAAGGAATAAATCTTTCTGATTTGAGATGAGGAGAAATTTCGTCACCCAGAGAGTGGTGAGCCTATGGAATACACTGACACAAAAGCGGTGGAAGCCAACAATTTGTATTTCCAAAAAGAAGGTAGATATAACCCTTGTGCCTAAAGGGATTGAGGGATATGGAGTGGAGGTCGGGAATACAGTATTGAGCTTGATGATTAACCATAATCATATTGAATGATGGAGCAGGCTTGAGGGGTCGAATGGCCTATTCCTGCTCCTATCTTTTATGATTCTGTCTAAAGAAACACTTTTGAATATTGTCGATGGTGCTGCCACTCTAACCATTCTGCCCTGACCTCTTGTACTGATCCAACAAAGCTCAACAATCAACTTAACAGGACAATTTACAGATTTACAACCTCAAAATTGTATGCACCAACTTTAGAATGAAAAAAACTGGTCCTATTTTCTTGGACAAGAAGTGATGGTAATGGCTTTGCTGTAACCTCATGTTGACACATCTTGACAATGTGGTGAGAAACCTTCTCCTTCATGTTGTTACATATCATATGTTCTACATAGTTTCTTGAGTTACACTGATACCGTTATATTGACATGCATCCCAAATAATTGTGGTTTGAATTGAATGCCGGAAAAAAATACTTCCAGAGAAATATAGGCCTCATGGATGATATGAACTATCCTGGTAACTATATAAAAATACATTCTATATTTCCTGGAACATCATGTTTGAATCCATCCAGTTAGATTTCTGCCTGTCACAGTACTGCAACAGTTTGAGCCAAAGTCACAAATGACATCCTCTTGTGACTGTGGCAAATGAGATTCTGCTCTGTTGCCATTCCTGACTGTAGTCTTTGACACAGTTACTCATGCCATCCCTCTCCAATGCTTCTCCATGTCTTCCAGCTGGGTGGGACTGCACCTACGTGCTTCCATTTTTATCTATCCAATTGGACCCAGGATATCACTTGCAATGTCTTTTCCATTCACATAACCTCAAGTGTCTCTAAGGGATCTATCCTTGCCTCCCTCACCTTCCTTTTGTCTCGTCTGACTACTGTTCCTCAGCAACATAATCCAAAACTAAGATGTTATTTTTCACTTGAATGTAGTATCAACCTGTTCTAGTTCGCCACCATAGCCTTCCGCTCTGACACTGTTTCCAAATTAACAAATTGCTTGTGTACCATCCAGTACTGGATGAGTCGAAATTTTCTTCAGTCCAATATAGCAAAGAACAAAGTCAGAATTGAATCAGAGATAGTAGGAACTGCAGATGCTGGAGAATCCGAGACAACAAGGTGCAGGGCTGGATGAACACAGCAGGCCAAGCAGCATCATAGGAGCAGAGAGGCTGACGTTTCGGGCCGAGACCCTTCATCAGAAAAGGGGGAGAGGAAGGGGGTTCCGAAATAAATAGGGAGAGAGTGGGAGGCGGATAGAAGAGGGATAGAGGAGAGGATAGGTGGAGAGGAAACAAACAGGTCGAAGAGGC
>NC_063337.1:89899628-89932334 GCF_021869965.1 Rhincodon typus | reverse complement strand
AAACAACTGCACCTCCCAGTCGCGAACCATTTCAACTCCCCCTCCCATTCCTCAGACGACATGTCCATCCTGGGCCTCCTGCAGTGCCACAACGATGCCACCCGAAGGTTGCAGGAACAGCAACTCATATTCCGCTTGGGAACCCTGCAGCCCAATGGTATCAATGTGGATTTCACAAGTTTCAAAATCTCCCCTCCCCCCACCGCATCCCAAAACCAGTCCAGCTCGTCCCTGCCTCCCTAACCTGTTCTTCCTCCCACCTATCCCCTCCTCCCACCTCAAGCCGCACCTCCATCTCCTACCGACCAACCTCATCCCGCCCCCTTGACCTGTCCGTCCTCCCTGGACTGACCTATCCCCTTCCTAACTCCCTACCTACACTCACCTTTCCTGGCCCCATCCCCGCCTCTTCGACCTGTTTGTTTCTTCTCCACCTATCCTCTCCTCTATCCCTCTTCTATTCGCCTCCCACTCTCTCCCTATTTATTTCAAAACCCCCTTCCCCTCCCCCTTTTCTGATGAAGGGTCTAGGCCCGAAACGTCAGCCTCTCTGCTCCTATGATGCTGCTTGGCCTGCTGTGTTCATCCAGCCCTGCACTAAAGTCAAACAATCAGTCTCCAACACCAACTCCCTTCCCTAGCTACTGAGTCCATCTCTCTACCAAGCAATAATTTGTGTTTGCAACTGCTTTCTCATATTTGACCCTGAAATATGCTGCTGACCATATTCATCCAATGGAACTACCTATTTCCACCTCCATAACATCATCCATCTTTTCCTTTGCCCCAGCTTATCATTCAGACATTTGTTACCTCCAGGGTTGAAGATTCCAATGCATTCACAGCCAGCCTTCCACATGCTGCCGTCTGAAAACTTTAGGTCTAGGTCGTCAAACCACTAATGGCTGCATCTTCCTTATTCCAATCCTGTTCCTCTACCACCATCGTGCAAGCTCACACAAATTGGCTCCAGAACAAGCAATGCCAAATTTTTATATTCCAATCCTTGTTTTCAAATCCACCCTCAACCCTCCCCAACTATGTCAACTTCTTCAGCCAAACTAGCTTCCCAGATATATGTGCTTCTCCAATTCTGTGCTCCTGAGCATCTCGGATTTTTATCATTCCATCATTGGTGGTCATTCCTTCAGTTGCCTCAGTCTATGGTCTGGAATTCCGTCCTCCAACCTGTCTACCTGTCTACCTCACTTTCCTCAATTTATACACTCAAAATCTTTCTCTTTGACCAGTCATTTGATCCTCTGCCCTAACATACTCTCATGTGATGTGTTGGTGTGGTGGCAATGTCTGCGGGTTAGTAATCCAGCACCCCAAGCTAATGTTCTGGACATCATGGTTTTGAATCTCACCATGGCAGATGATAAAATTTGAATTAAATGAAACTGTGGATTAAAAAAGTAATCTAATGGTAACTGTACAACTATCGTCAATTGTAACAAAACCCATCCAGTTCACTAATATCATTTAGGTAAGGAGACCTGCCTTACCTGGTGTGATCTGCATGTGAGTCCAGACCCACAGCAATGTTGTTGACTCCTAGCTGGCTTTTGGGCAAATAGGGGCAGGCAATAAAAGTCTGGCTCAGCAGTGACACCCACATTGCTTAATTGAAGAGAAAGAAGTCTGTGTCAAATTCTGCTTTGCAATGCTTGTGCAAAGTGCCTGGGGATGTTTTATTCTGTTAAAGGCTGCATGTAAATAAAAATCAATAAAATAAAGAACTGTGGATGCTGGAGACCTGAAACAAAAACAGAAATTTCAGGACAGCCAGGCCCATTATTTGCCATTAACTAGGAGGAAATCTGGGTTGTAGTCAGGGGAATTGAAGAGTTTCCGGCACAGAGAAACTGCAAACATCAAATCAACACCAAAAGCCCTAGGCTAAGAATTGTTAGATAATCCGATGAACTGTAACGGAGTTCTTTTGGCAGTCTATAAAGCCAGCAAGGGAATATTTTCACCTTTATTCAGATATTTTATATTCATTGCAATGCCCTTACGATATCTTGAAATGTGACTGGGAGAGAGAGTGACCATTAACAAACATCAAGCATTGAATCGATGGATAAGGTTTTATTTTACTCCATGTGGCTTGCCAAAGGTTATTTTTACATGCATTTTCATCTTTGCTTGCACCATTTTTTTCTCATCTTGGTGTGGCATGAAACTTTGTGATGATGTTATAAGGCCACAAGAAATGGAAACAACAGCAAGCCATTGACCCCTTGAATCTACTCCACCATTCAATAAGATTATTGCTGATTTGATGCTCCTCACATCCACTTTTCTGCCCTTTTCCCATTACTCTTGATTCCCTGACTGATCAAGATTTTATCTATCTCAGTCTTAAACATAAACAATGACTCTTCCCCCCCGTAGCTCTCTGCCATAAGGACTTCCAATAACTTTAAACATTCATTGAAGAAAATCCTCCCCGTCTCAGTCTTAAATTGACATCCCCTTAATCCTGAGACCATGCTTTCTGATCCTAGACTCTCCCATGATGGGAAAGATCCTTTCAGTATTTACCCTGTTGAGCTCCTTAAGAATCCTATATGAGATCCCCTCTTATTCTAAATTCCAATTATTGTTTAACCTTTGCTCGTAATATTAACATATAAGTTATTGCTGTGGTTCAGCTGCCAGTATAATTGTTTTTGAGCTAAAATATTGAAGGCTGAAATCTCACTCTAAAGTAGAGAGCACTGAAGAAGGGTCCCGACGCAAAACATCAGCTTTCCTGCTCCTCTGATGCTGCCTGGCCTGCTGTGTTACCTCAGCTCCACACTGTGTTAAGCACATAATCTAGACTGGGACGCTTAACACAGCACAGGGGAAGTGTTGAATTATTAGAGGTGTGCTCTTTTGGATGAGATATTAAATCAAAGCTTGCTCTGCCCGTGGTGGATTTGAAAGACTGTATTTCAAAGATGAACAGGAGAGTCCTTCTCAGAGATATGGTCAATAGTTAGCCTCAACAAATGTCTCTAAAACAGATTATCTACTCATTAGCTGATTACAGTTGGTTGGAGCTTACTGTGCACAATTCGACTGGGGCGGCACGGTGGCTCAGTGTTTAGCACTGCTGCCTCACAGCGCCAGGGGCCCGGGTTTGATTCCACCCTTGGGTGACTGTTTGTGTGCAGTTTGCACGTTCTCCCTGTGTCTGCGTGGGTTTCCTCCGGGTGTTCCGGTTTCCTCCCACAGTCCAAAAATGTGCAGGCTAGGTGAATTGGTCATACCAAATTGCCCATAGTGTTCAGGGATGTGTAGATTAGGTGGATGGGTCTGCGTCCCCTTCAGGGCGGGTCGGTGTGGACTTGTTGGGCCGAAGGGCCTGTTTCCACACTGTAGGGATTCTGATTCTATGGAATGTTTCCTACATTACAACATTGACTTCACTTCAAAAGAACTTTATTGACAGTAACATGTCATAAGGTGTCCTGTGTTTGTGAAAAGTGCTATATAGATACAATTTTCTTTTTCGAGAGGCATCACAACATGGAAGAAGTTGAGATGTATTTTCAGTGTACCTAACTGAAAGATTATATTTATGCAAAATTTGACTTTAAATTGTCATAGCCATAATTTATTTCAGTGTAGGGTATAAATTAATAGCAAAATTGATTAAAATCATGATTTACTCCAGGAAAAAACATGGTTAGGAAGGTTTTAATTTGCATCCTTGCAGTTCATTAATCTTGATATTTTTGAAAATTTGAGCAATAAATGGATTTTGTGTTTTACTCTCGCTCATCAGATAGAATATGATATCCTTCCCTCTGGTCAATTTGGGGGGCATTTAATTGGGTGGGAGTGTGCCAGAGAGAGATTCTGCCGTCTTCTTATTGCCCCAGTTAAGTACTTGGCATTAACACTGGTGAACAGGCTTTCCACCCTACTGCCAATGGAGATCCTGAAGAGGGAAAAACAATGTCTGCTTAAGGGCCTCATCTTGCCATCAGGCATATTAGCCCAGCAGTGAATGAGGGGCTTGCCATTCAGGGAGACTGAAAGATAAATCCTTGACTAGTTGCTTTTCGACATCCAGGTCGTGCTGAAAGCCACCCCTGTGTCCTAGCTATCAACTTCACGCACCCTCCCATCCTCTTAGACCCACTCCCACCATCATTCATTGACCACCATGGTCTTGGGTGCATGTGGAACCAGTAAGAGGCATTGCTTCTCGATGGTCCTGCTGATTAATGAGGAGTCTGCCTGTTTCAGATTAGTAGCTGTTATGTCCCTGGGGCCCCTGAGCCCAGAGAAAGCCTGCCTTTGCCTGGTTAAGTGCCTTATTCCATGGTCTTCCTGAAGAGAGGAAACATGGGCTTCCCATGCCTCTCCATCCAGCAAGCGAGACACTCTATCCGCCCTGTAGTTTCCAATAAATACCACATATTTTATCTGAAATAGAATTAATCTGCTGTAATATGTGGTTGGATGGTGGCAATATGGTCTACCTGACTGATGATAAAGAATTTGCGCATTGACTTGATCCTTGAAATCAGAAGAGCTGACTGAGTGAGCGGTGATAATTAGCAGAGTGGGTAAAATGCTGGTGGGGAGATTATGAAATGGTTAGTGCAAAAAGCAGGAAATAATGATTAGGATCGTAGGCAGAGGTGATTGAGAGACTGGTGATCAAGAAGGTAAATAACAGAAACTGACAGGATGGGTTATGATGATCAAGAGGGTGGGTAATTGTGACTGGGAGGGTTGGTATTAGTGATCAAGAAGGGAAAACATATAGTTATCTGCTTGGTGACACACAGTGGAGGTCTGGTTGTTGGAGAGTGGGCAGACTGTGGGATCAGGAGAGTGGGAATGAAAATTAGAATTCGAGAGTTTTGATTTGTTTTGATTTATTATTGTCACATGTACCGAGATACAGTGAAAAGTATTGTTATGCGTGCTAACCAGACACATCATATCTTAAATAAGTGCGTCAGAGTAATAGAACAGAATGCAGAATATAGTGTTACAGCTAAAGAGAAGGTGCAGAGAAAGATCAAGTCTAATATATGAGAGGTCCATTCATAAGTCTGATAACAGTGGGGAAGAAGCTGTTCTTAAATCTTCTGCCTGATGAAAAAGGATAGAAGGGAGCATAATCAGGATGGGGTTGTCTTTGATTATGTTGATTGATTTCCTGAGGTAGCAGGAAGTGTAGATGGAGTCAATGGAAGCTAGGCTGGTTTTTGTAATGGAATGGATTGCATTTACAACTCTCTGTAACTTCTTGCGGTCTTGGGCAGAACAGTTGCCATATCAAGCTGTGCTGTACCCCGATAGGATTCTTTCTGTAGTGCATCTAAAAAAATTGGTAAGAGTCATTGTGAATTTCCTTAGCCTTCTAAAAGAAAAGCTCTCAACCACCTCCACCTCAGCTAATTGCAGACAATAACTGGAATGCATTACTAGTGATGTCAGACCAGAGTGAACTGGACCTTGAGAGAGTAGTTAACAGTTACCCACATAGTTTGACTGTGGAGCCAGGAGTTAAGTGCTTGAGTTAAACATTTCCTTTTGTTGATTGTTCATGTTTCTTTAAATAGAACATGACAGGCGACTTGTTTACCTGGATTTCCGGGCTGCACGAGAGAAGGTTAATCCATCTGCAGTGATTTGCTCCTTAATCTCGCAATGGGGTCTTCAGGCAAGTTTTCAGCCCTCTGTATAATTACACAAGAATCTGTTTCCAGTTGAGTCCACCCATTGTCTCCACCAATCAGGCAGCTTGCATGCTCCTGGTTTATTTTAGCATCCATTTAGCA
This sequence comes from Rhincodon typus, assembly GCF_021869965.1. Classification (NCBI taxonomy): domain Eukaryota; kingdom Metazoa; phylum Chordata; class Chondrichthyes; order Orectolobiformes; family Rhincodontidae; genus Rhincodon; species Rhincodon typus. Next base: position 89,926,536 of record NC_063337.1, on the reverse strand, counting down.
ACTGAAAATTAGACAAGATAACATCCAATTTATAGGCTTCTTAACTTTCTATCCTACCATATGCTTGCCATGTCAGTCCTTTACCCTGATCTATCTCTGTCTAATTTGTATTATTCAGTACATTAATAATTAAAGTCTTTGTTCATAATTGTTCTCGTCTCCTGCCATCCGATTGGAAGTCAAGGGGAACAAAATAAAAAAAAGTGTTCATTTGATCAGCAAAAAAATTGAGGTTAAAGATTATATTTTTCAATCAGTCAAAAGATAAGGAAGAAACTATTTCACATTAGTCATTCTGAGCTTAAACTTTAATATATTTTTCTTTGTCAGGTTTCAAGCTCTTGTTGATGCAGTTATACAATTCTTAATTATGCACATGTTGAAAGGTACACAATACTGAGGCTTGGTTATACTTAATCATTATAATAAATCAATTTGGTTGCTCTGACTTTTCTGACAATGTCACTTTTGCTCTTGGGCTGGGCAAATGCAAAAAAGAAACAGCAAAACTGAAAATAGAAAAGAAAATATTCTGGCTGTTCAGCTTCTTCAGGTACTTAATATGGATAAACAAAATGGATAACGGACTCTCACGTTCACTGTGTTCGGATTTGGATTGCAATTTTTGATACATGAGTGGGCAGGGAGGCCCAGAAGATGGCAGTAGTGGTGTGAACATAAAATCTTGACGGTTGTGGTACAAGGACTGTACTGCTTCTTCAGACAGTGCTTCAAATGAATAAGCTTCAGGTTTCCATGGCAGCTAAAGACGTAATGAAAGCACGCATTCCCCTGTAAAAGAACACAATCTAACAACCTTTCAGAATATTATGAAGACAACATAGGGTAGTAGGAACAAAAAAAAAAGGGCTGGAGAAACTCAGCAGGTCTAACAGCATCTGTGCAGAGAGAAACAGAATTAATGTTTCAGTCTGATATGACTCTGATATGACTTCAGTATGATTCCAAAGAAGTAAACTTACATTCCTACATATCTTGGTGCCATCAGCAAATTTAGCTCCATATATTTAGGTACTTCATCCAAATCATAAATATAGGTTGCAAATTGTTGATTTCCCAGGACTGATCACTGAGGCACTCTACTCATTATATCTTGCCAACCTGAAAATCAACCATTTGTGTCTAGTCTCTGCTTTCTCTTGGCTAATCAGTGCTTTATCTGTGCTAATAAGTAACCCCAAACTGAATGAGCTCTTATTTTTTGTAGTGACTTTTGATGTGGCACTTTATCAAAAGTCTTTTGAAAACCCAAGGACATGGCATCTACAGTTCCCCCTTTACCCTGGCTGGTTGTTAAAGAGCACGAATAAATTAGTTAAACATGATTCCCCTTTCTCAAACCATGTTCACTTTGTCTGATCCTTTTATGATTTTCTAAATATCCTGTTATAGCCTTCTTAATGATGGGTTCAGCAATATGACAATAACAGATATTAGGCTAACTGACCTGACTGGAAAGCTTCCAGTTTTCTGTTTCCTTCCTTTTGTGAATAAATATGTGACATTTGCTATTTTCAAATCTGCTGGGAACTTCCCAGAATCTGAGGAATTTTAAATGATTATAGGCGATTCCTTTCTTAACTCTGCAGCAATTTCTTTTAAGACTACAGGACGCAAGCCATCTGGTCGGGATGGAATCTTGTTTGGTAAGGGAAAGGTTATTGTGGGTAGACACGAATGTTAAATTGAAAGCATAAATAGAGCAGCCATGATCTATCTGAGGTGGCAATGTAAGCTTGTGTGGCTGTATGATCTATTTCTGCTCTGTTTTCATATTTTCACGTGATGAGCAGCCTTTACATCTAATTAGCATTCGCAACAACTTGATATGATTGTTTTAATCTTCTCCCTCCCTTCTGCCTGTTGATTTTTAAGTAGCTTTGGGACATTTTCTACCTGTTATATGATAAAAAGATGCTTCTACTATTTCATTGCAATATTAACTTCCAAGACTCTCTCTCTGGAGAGCCAACACTCACCATGGTTACATTTATCCTTTGTAAATACTGTAGAAATGCTTGCTGTCTGTTTTTAGCTTTCAATTTAGCTTTCTCTCATTCTCTAATTTACTCCTCTCTTAATCAGTCTTTGTTGGGTTTTAAAACTTGTCCCTTCTTTTCACCAGCCATTATTTTTTAGAATCATACAGTGTTTCTTTAAATTTGATACAATCCTTAACTTCTTTATTTAGTCACAGATGGTGCATCCTTCTCAGAGTCTTTCTTTCAGCTGGGATAAATCTTTGCAGAGAGTTATTAATTGTCCCCTTAAACTTCTGCTACTACTTTGCTACTGTGTTAACAGTTTCCCAGTCACCTTTAATGAGCACATCCTTTTCGCCCTTATTATTTCCTTTAGATTTAAACTACAAATCTTAGACCTAAACTTCTCAATTTCAGTTTGAAATTCTATCATGTTATGACCACTATGACCTGGAGGGTCCTTTACTATGAAGTTAATAAATAATTTGGTCTCATTGCACATTATAATGCCTAGAGTAGGCTGCTCTCTGGTTGGGTCGAGATATACTTCTCTACATAGCTGTCCTGAAAAACTCAATGAACTGATTTTTTTTGTCGTCTACTTCTTCTTTGTAAGTCTGGGCAATCTGACTTGTCCAATCTACATGTAGATTAAAGGAACCCATTATTATTGCAGTACCTTCCTTACTTGTGCCATTTACTCCTTTCTATATATCATAAACAACATAAGCAGGCCATTTGCCCTAATGAGCCTGTGCTCATTGTTTGAAAGAACTATCAAGTGAGTCTCGCTTCCCTGGCCTTTCCCTATTACTCTGCAATTTCCCAGCTATTTAGAGAATTCCCTTTTGAATGTTGCTATTCAATCTGCCTATTCCCTCCTTTCTGTGGTACATTCCAGATCATCATAGCTTCCTATGACAATGGATTCCATGTATCACCTGTTTTTTTTTAAAAAGATCTGTCCCCATGGTTAATGATCATCATAACAGTGGAGACAGATTTTTTTTTCCTACGTACTCTTTCAGAATGCCTCTGGGCTTACAATATAGTAAAAATCACATACAGGTCATACAGTTCTTTAAGACTTAATACTTATTCAGTGTAAAATTAAGCTCCACACTTGGTTACAGAATGTAATTGTGAGCATAATGGGAACACAAGCAATAATTAAAATCATAAGTTGAGATGAACAGTAGGAGACAAAAAAAGAGCCTTGTTGAACTGAGGAGTTTTTTTGTGTAGTTTGAGAATTCTGTAGTTTGTAGGAACATGTGTTTTATAAACAACTTTAGCTGCAGGATATACTGACTTTTGCGATGAGCTTTGATTAAAGTGGTTGGTGTTTCTGGATCCTTTATCAAGTGCGTTTCAGATAGACTGATAATTGAGGGTGCGCTGCACTGTTGGAAGTGCCATCTTTTGCTGATACATTAAACCAAGATCATGTCTGGTGTATATGTGCCTTGTCTTAAAGAGAGTTCATTTTTAAGGACATTCACATCCTGTGTGTATGGAATACTGTGCCTCTGCCTGGCAGTTTGTTGGTTGTGGATCTGCAATCTCCACTCACACAGGCATCAGTTGGTTTCCTGTAATGACTACTTCATAACTTGTGTTTTATTGCCTTAAATAAATGAACCCGCAGAGCTGATTAATTCCTGAAGAGCGACTGATCATTAGCATACTATCGTGACAGCTACCCTCTTGGCTGCATGAAAATCAATGCGTGACATTGTTTCAACAGGTAAAAAAACAAGAAGTGTTGGAATAGCTGAGCATACCTGACAGTATGAATGGAGAGAGAAATAGAGTGGACAGAGATTTGAGTTAAATGTGATTTACCCTGAAGGAGAGTTGCATGTGATTCAAATACTAACTCTTTCTCTGCTGCCAGGCCTGCTCAGTAATTCTCGAACATTCTATTGTCATTTCAGATTTCCAGCATCTGTAATGCAGGTACACTGTCTCGAAACGGGACCCTCAGGACAGAGATCGTGATGGATTATGGGCAGTGTGCCTTTTGGCCTAGATAAGGTTGGCTTGATGTCAAAGGCCGCTTCAAGCATTGGAATAGATCACTGTACACAAGACAAACAGACAACAAGTCCAGCACCATGTAATACCTAGCTGAAATATCCAGGTAAGGTCATTTTAATTGAGTAAAATTTGAAAAAAAAACGTTCTGGAAATGTATGTTTTTTTGGGCATCTCTGGGTTCCGATTTTAAGAGAGTGTACCTGCATTTTGCTTTTACTTTAGAGATTTTTTACAGTTGTGTAGGCTACTATTCCTCAATCGAGGTCACAAAATAGCGGATGATCTGGTCATTATTACATTGCTGTTTGTGGGATTCTGCTTTATACAAATTGGCGGCTGCATTTCCCTGCGTCACAACGCTGAGCACATTTCTTTCAGATGAAAGTTAAACTGAGGTTCTACCTGTTCATTTGGGTGGATGTAAAATTTCCTATTTGCACCTGAATCAGCATCTCAAAAAATACCCCACATTATCACATTATTACTTGTGGGAACTTGGCCTGTACACATTACCTGCTAGATTTCCGATGTTACAACAGAGTCTGTTCAAAATACTTTATTGGCCGTAAAGTGTTTTAAAACGTTTAAAGCTTGTGAAAAGTGCTATATAGATGCAAGTCTTTAATGTTCTTCAAAAAGTAATTCAATGGCTGTAAAGTGCTTTGGGAATCTTGAGGACATGAAAGGAAGTAATGGAAGAAAGCCTTTTGACTACTGCTTAAACAATTACAATTGGGGTATAGGAGATGTGGGGTTGGAAAGGCAGATAAAAACGCTAATGCTTTATCACATCCTGTTTCATACCTTAGTCTTTCTAGGTTACTTCCTTTTTGCAGAGTTGATGTAGCACAATGTCCTTTGTATGAGAAGCTCAAATCTACATTTAATTAAACAATCATTCACCATTACTTTGCAATGGACATTAATTTCAGTTAATATGAAAGATGATCATCATAACCGACAGCACCTTTCTACATTTTCTTTTTGTTTTGAAGACTTCATATGTTTTCAGTCTTTTTTTTACTGCCTTACAATTTGATATTATAATCCACTCACTTGTGTCAGATTTTAGTGTTCCCAAGTGCTTCAGCAATAAGTTATGTTGTAGGCTCAATGTCTTCTGGAGAATTTATTAAATAATGCCCCTAGGGGAGAGCAGTTATGGTTGCTATGTGCAGCAAAATCATAAATGCTTTCAGGAGAGTTTTCTCTGGTCATTCATTTAAGAGAAAGCTTGATCAGTTCCATGCCACAGGACACAATGCCTCCTGCAACTCCCATCCACTCTGTAGTCAACCACTTTCAGGGTGCAACACTGCAACTTGTTAAGCTTGTTTTGACAGCATTTTTTCCAACACTACAATCTCTACAACTATGAAGAACAATAGCAGTAAGATCACAATAGAGCTCATCAGCCTCGAGTTCCTTTCCAAGATCCTCTGATTTGGACATACTTTGCCATTCCTTCATCATAATAACACAAGATGTAAGAGTAGGTGTAAGTTATTGGACCAATTTTCCTGTTCCACTATGGAATAAGATCATGACTGAACTTTAGCATCAAACTCACTTTCCCACCCTATCACAATATCATTTAGTTCCCTTAGCAACCAAACATTTGTCTATCTCAGCCTTGAATACACTTCTACAACTTTCCAGGGTCTGTAATCGCAAAAATATGCCCTCCAAATGAAGAAATGCCTCCACATTTCAGTCCAAACTGGCCAATCCCTTATTCTGAGAGTGCATGAACTTAGAGCATCTAGATTCTCTAGCCAGGGGAGCCTGTTAGCATCCACACTGTTAATCTCTTGAAGAATCCCTCTAAATACTAAAATTTAATAGTGTTTCTCGCTTTGTAAAAACAAGTCCGTTTTCCATTGTTGGGTAACAAACTGTTGTCAGTTGGGGTATCAAGGCAGATTTCACAAAGAGGAATAGAGGAAGTGAGGTACAGATCAGGCATGACTGATGGGGCAAGGTCCTGATTGTTACACATTAGGCACACATTATACACCCTGGAGTATAAATTGGACCAGAATGGATGGTAAATCTCAGAGGTAGAACCACAGTTGCTGCACCATAAGAGCTCAATCATCCTGTGATATTTTCATGTGATGAGAATAGATCAACAAACATTGGGATCCACTAATGTCATTTAGAGGATGGAGGATTAGATACATTCTAATCAACCTGTTCAGAAATGATATTACACATCTCTGGAATGGGTGGGATTTGAACCCAGGTCTTCTGGCTCAGAGATAAGGATGCTACCACTGTACAACAAGCTATCAATCATCCATTCTACTCTGTGCTTAAGGGTCACTTAACAATGATGGAAGATGAAACACATGGGTCTTAACAAAGAAGACATTGATTATCGCCATCATGCAGTAAACTATCTATCAATCAATCAATCAGAAATAATCCACATTTCTTTAACTAGTTAGGCATGATTACTAGATCCCCTGAAGACCTAGAGCTAAGCTCTTTCTCCTTCATGCAACACAGTATGTGTTCCTCAAAGTAATTGGGGCCTAATGTAATCTCTAACATTGACATTTTAAGACCAAAAACTTGCACAACAATAAGAAAGAAAGAGTTTGGGTTTAAATAGTTATGTCTGCATGATCTCAGGACATTGCAAAGTACTTCATAACCAATGAAGTAATTTTTGAATTCTAATTATTTTGTAATGGAGGGAAACATTAATTCTAATATTGCACACAGAAAGCTCCCAAAAACAGCAGTGAGATTTTTGGCTAAAAAATTCTGTTTTAGTGATGTGGGTTGAGGAATACGTATGAGTTAGGATATTGGAAAGAAATCCCCAATTTGTTGAAAAGTGATTGGGGACATTTTTATGTCCAACTGGCAATCGCAACATTTCATTCAAAAGATATTGACCCTAACAGAGCGCTACTTAACAACATTAGGATTATCTTGTTGTTATGTAGTCAATTTAACATTGTAAAAAATCTCAAGGCATTTAACAGGAGTTTAATTAAATAAAATTGACATCAAGGCACATAACAAGATATTGATGTTGAATGGTTTGGTCAGAAAGGTTGTATTTAAGACATTCCTAAAGGAGGAAAATAAGAGATAGAGACATTCAGAGAGAATTGGGAAAGAAATTCAAGTGCTTTGGCAGCTGAAGGGAAAATTGGGAATGCTCAAGAAGCCATAAATGCGGAGCTGAGATATCTTGTAGTGTTGTGGAATGAAGGAATTTACTGAGATCAGAAGGACTGAGGCCATGGAGAGATTTGAAAACAAGCATGGGAATTTTAAATTGGAGGTCATACTGGAATGGGACCAATGTAGGCCAGCAAGACAGCAGGGGCAATGGGTGAATGGGAATTGTTGAGAAATAGGATAGGGGCGGCAGTATTTTTAATGAGCTTAAATTTACATAAGTGCAGGCTGGAAGACTAGCCAGGAGCATAGTCAAGTCTAGAGATAAAAAAAGTTATTAATGAGACTTTCAGCCGCAGATGAGTTTAGGTAGAGATTGAGTTTGGCCATGTTATAGAGCTGGAAGTGAGCAGTTTTAACAACAAACTATTGAGTGAACTTTACAAAGTCAAGACAGTTGTCTTTGATGATATTCTCAAGATTCTGGAGCTCAGTTTGAGATCCTTACCTTTCAGCTCAGAGACAAAACTTAGACTAGAATCATAGACTCCCTAGAGCATAAAAGCAGGCCACTCAGCCCGTTGAGTTTCACCAACTCTCCAAAAAGCATCCCACCCAGACCCACTCCCCACCCTTATCCCATAACCCTGCATTTCCCATGGCTCATCCATCTAGCCTGCATATCCCTAAACACTACGGGGCAATTTAGCATGGCCAATCCACCTAAGCTGCACATCTTTGGACTGTGGGGGGAGATTGGAGCACCTGGAGGAAACCCATGTAAAAAACACGGGGAGAATATGCAAACTCCACATAGAAAGTGGAATCAAACCTGGGTCTGTGGCACTTTGAGGCAGCAGTGCTAACCACTGAGCCACCATGCTGCCCTATTAATTTGATATCTAAGAAGTAATAGATCTTATTTTCAAGCACCAAACTGCTGAATCATCCAATAATTCTTTCATGTTCTTTCCTAATCATAGCAAGAAAAGCACGTTATAGTTTTAATGTGACTACATTTAGTCCTTCTTCAATTTTTGATGTTTTTGGCTTCATTTATTCTTCCAATCTTAAATAGAAACATCATATTTCTTGTATATCGATAAACCTGTCTCCAAGAAGCTTGCTTCCAATTCTATGACAAGCATTTTTTTCTCTCAAGTGCTTTGAAAAGAAGAGAAAGTGTTGATTTATGTAGTACCTTTCATGGCCACCAAATGTCTCAAAGCTTTTTGCATTTGGTGAAATATTTTTGACATGTAGCCACTGTTATATCATATAGAACTTTGCTGCTAATTTCCACAATCATTGGCCAATGGCAAGGTGATATTCTGAGTGTTGACGTTGATTCAGGAATAATATTGATCAGGCCATTTAATGGAATTCCCTTGTTCTTCTTTAAAATACTGACATGGGACCATTTATATTGATCTGCAAGAGCAAACATGGCCTCAGTTTACAGGTTTATCTGAAAGATGGAACTTTGGACAGCTCAGTGGCATACTTGAGTGTCAGCCTTAATTGTGTGATCGTTTTCGATATTTGAGGAATCTCTTTCTTTGGGCAGAATTGAAATAAAAGACAACATTATGATAAAAGGTCCCCCTGTCATTTTGAGTTGTGGCCTGTCGACCTCTTTGTAACAATCTTTCTTTTCTGTACCTAACCTATATTAGTATATCTTCAATTAAACTTCCTTCACATGTGCTCTTACTTGTCAATATTTTGTTTCTCACATTATTTCACCTTCCTGCATTCAGAAAATACTGAAATTAAAATATTGCGCAGTTTAAGATTCGTTTTCTTTACCAGGGCTTTAAGACTTGCACTGATTGTCCAATTCAACATTTGTTCCTTTTGATACATTGAGATCAACAGAGTCGAGAGAAATTACACCAACCTTATCTTTAGGGCTTTTATTGCTGCAGTCTAGCGCAGAGTTTCAAGAGAAATTTACTTAGCTTAAGGATAACACCGTGTGGAGCTGGAGGAACACAGAAGGCCAGGCAGCATCAGAGGAGCAGGAAAGCTGACGTTTCAGGTTGGGACCCTTCAGAAAAAATTTTTTCTGAAGAAGAGTCCCGACCCGAAATGTCAGCTTTCCTGCTGTGTTCCTCCAGCTCCACACTGTGTTAGCTCTGACTCCAGCATCGGCAGTCCTTACTATCTCTTTACTTAGCTTAAATATATGTTTTCTCATTATTTTGTATTTACTTGAAGTTGCTCATCCCAACACTAGCTTTCTGGCTTTTGGATTTATTGATCGATGTAGAAACTACAAGTGGTCAGTCACAGCTCAGCTGGTGGCACTGTCCCCTCTGAGTCACAAAGCTATCAATGTCCCTCCACAGCAATTTGAGTGCATTATCCAGGCCAGCACTCCTTGACTTTTTTTATTAGATCATGCGATGTGGATATCACTGGCTAAGCCAACCTTTATTGCCCTTCTCCAATTGCCCTGGGGAACGAAGATGTGGAGGTGCCAATGTTGGACTGGGGTGGACAAGGTCAGAAGTTACTCAACACCAAGTTATAGTCCAACAGGTTTATTTGAAATCACAAGCTTTCAAAGCTCTGCTCCTTCCACCTGCTGAGCTTTTCTAGCAATGTTTAATTTCTATCCTGCATGTGTGTGTTATATGCATATAAGACACCTCCCATCAAAACTAGAAGAGGTTATCTAATCATTACCTCATTGCTATGTATAGGAGCTTGCGTGCTAATTGGTTACCACATTTCCTACATCACAACAGTGACAACACTTGGAAGCATTTCAATGACAGGAAGGTGCTTCAGGATGTGCTGTGATGGTGATATGTACAATATAATTCAATTTTTAAAAAATTTTCCTTTTTACAATCAGCCCTTTTGAGAAGGTCCAAGCCATGTAAGTCAGGCAGGAGATACACGATATAAATGCATAAATAAGATTGCATTCCTTGGACTCTAAAAGACTGGTCTTCAGAGTTCAGGGGTCACACATCAATCTAAAGTGAAAGGATGGATGCATTTCCAATGAGTACCTCCCTGCAGAGATAATGAATGAGAAACAAGCTGAGCTAAAGGCTAAAAAGATTGAAATCCACAGTTCCCCATTAGCATTAATAGGGAAAAAATTGTTACGGGTGGTAGGAGAGTGGTTGAAATTGGAAATCTAGTTCAATGAGCTGACATGGTTATATTGAACCAAATGGTCTCCTTCTGTGCTGTAACATTCTCTGATTTTCTCTGTAACGAAAGGTTAATATTCTGGGGCACACACCTCAGTAGAGCTCAATAAATTGCCCTTTCCCTTTGAGATACTGTTATACCTGCACCAGTACATTTAAAATCTAATTTTAAGAAGCATATCTGTCTCTGTGTCATTCAATATTTGAATGATTTGAAGGAATAAGGAAGAAAAATTATTTGGTAAACTTTTTCTAATCCTGTCAGAAAATTTGAAATGTGGTTAAAGAAATGACGATCATTGGAGGGATTGTCAGCTCGACAAGTATGCGACCTGAGTCTATTTCCGTAGTTTTGTTGAACAATCTTTCATGATTTTAAGATTGAGCACGCACATTGTGCTGTAATGCACACTACAGTGAGACATTTTATTTTCTGGTATGAATTGTAAGCAAATTTATTGTACCAATTTATTTTGTACTTTATCCTTGCTCAGGAAAGGATATTAATGGTGGTTAAAGACTTGGGATAATTAGATCCTACGTTTGTGATGTTTTCAAATGCCAGTCTAAATGTCCTGCCAATGTCCACCTACGCCCAGCTCCATTCGCCGCTATGTATGCATGCAAATCTGGGAGGAAGGTGAATAAGGGAGGATGTTGGGGGTTGGGGGGTGAAGAAGAAGGAGGGCGAAGGGACAAAGAGAGAGGGAGTGAGGGAGGGAAGTGGCGGGCAGAGTAAGGGAGGGACTGGAGGCAGGTGAGGAAGGGAGTAGGGGGAAGTGACGGAGAGAGTGGGCTGGAATGAGAGAGGATTGGGAGCAGAGTGACGAGGGAGTGTGGAGATTGGGGAATGAGGGAGGGTACAAATGGAAAGAGTAAGGAGTGAGGATGTGAGTAGAGAGAGGATAAGGTGATTGGCAGGACTGAGGAGGAGAGAGGATCTGGGTGGATGTCGATGGGGGAGGATTGGTGGGGTGGATCATCCCCACCTTTCTGTTGTGAAGTTGGTATAATAGTTGTGGATTGAAAGGCACGGCATTAGAATTTGTTTGTAAATTGAAAGGGGGAAAAGTGCAGCGTCTCTTTAATGGGTGTGTTTTTTAGGCTTGGAGATTAAAAAAATGTTTGCAGGCAGCAGCAGATGCATAGAAAGTTCTTGAAATTGAAACATTATATCAAAAGGCAATACTGTTAGCAGACAAAGCAGCTTTTCTTTTTACCAAGACAACAAGGTTTTGAATTTATCCAATTAAATTAAACAAGGCCCTAGATACCAAAGTTCAATTAAATTCAAATCTGATCATTTTGACAACCTCAGACTGATTCTATTGTAAGAAATTAATAGGCCATCAAATGTACAAAAGAAGAGGGCATTTGAATATCAGTGTGAAACCAAACTGCTATCTGTTAAGAGAACAGCTCTCAACAGCCATTAGCTCTAAAGAAAGAGAAAATCACGGGCTCTCACAGAAGTCTCTAAGCTCTCAGAGTAAGCACCATCTAAATAAAGGTACTATGGCACTCTTAGCTAATATTCCTGATGGAAGAATTTGATGGAGGAAGGCATTCCTGACTGGAAGATAGCAGAGAAGGCAAAGAACATTCTGGAAAACTTCTCCTGCCCATAATTTTGAGAGATTAAGCTTCAATTTATTTTTTAAAAAATATTTTGTTTATGTAGGTGGGATTTATATCTATTGGAACAGCACACAATTAGAATTTTGTTTTATTTGGGAATACTTCGTAGTTAAGAGGAAATTGTTTGGTTTCTTAGCAGTTCTGTTGATTTGTTAACTGTTAGAGTTAGATAAGTAAATTGTTATTCATTATAAAGTGAGTATTGGGGATTTCTTTCATTTAACCACTCCTTTATAACAGATTGGGGATGAGAGGCAGGTTATACCATTTCTCACACTTCCCTTAACAGATTACTTGGCAAGGCAAGCTTGTCTGGGTATTTTGGTTTTAGTTATCAGAGGGGGCTCAACCACTCCTTTGTAACACCTCTTATCATCATGAAGGCCCCTCTCCCCATCACTACATCCGTCTGCCCCATTACTGACCCTTCCGTCCCAACACTGTCCCCTCTGCCCCATCACTGACTCCATCCCCCATCACAGATCACTCCTCCCCCATCACAAACCTCCATTATCTCTATCACAGCCTCCCTCCCCATTCCAATTGCAGAAATCCCACCCCTATCATAGTTCTCCCCTCTCCCCATAACAAGTTCTTACCTCCCCATCATAGCACACTCCCATCTCCCGCAGTCCAGACGCCCATATACCCCATTTCAGACCCCCATCTCCTTCATTCCAACACCTCATCCCCTACGATTATAGCACTCCCTCTCCGTCATTACTGTCTGCATCTAACACATGACCACACTAAGCCTCGGGCCTCACTCCCTTGCATTAAATGTTATGCCTGCTTGATTGCCTCCATTTTTCATATTGGTGACAAACCCTTGTTTGAATGTAGATACACTGGTTCCACTGAGTATGTGTGGGCATATTTTGAAGTGATGCAGATTGTGTGTGTGTGTGTGTGTGTGTGTGTGTGTGTGTGTATTTGGTGTCAATAGATATTTAAGTTTAAATTATCCGGTTAAAGCCTTTAAGTTCTGTTTTATTAAATTTTGATTCTCATTCTGTGGTGCTAAGAATTTGCTACCAAAAGCTGATGCTAGGTTCTAGGCTGTCTTGGAGATCTCACTGACATCTATTATTTCTCCTCTGGCCACCAACAAAGCTGCTGGGGATCAAGCAACCCCACCATTAATTTCTCTAATGGACCAATAAACCATCTCGACACTCAGGCTAATGTCTCTGCTCCCTTTGGGACTTTATAGCTGTTACAATGGTTAAAACAGCTGGCTGTGCTGGTGTTGATGGTGGTTGGGGGAGTGGATGGTGATTGTAGTCATTTGGATCAGCAAATGCAGAACTCCATTTCGAGACTGGAATATTCCGAGAGCATCCCTTAATAAAACATTTCTATTTTCTTTTCACAGAGTCTTTTCCACCGAGAGCCTCTTGCAATACGTTTAAGGCTCCTGCAACAGAACTCCTTTAGAAGTGACAAAGGTTGGCAGCTTCTCTGGAGAAATCTCCCACTGAACTCAGCTTGGAAAAGTGGGAAGATATTCACCATTAATAGCAGCTGAGTGCAGAAGCAAGTCCTCCTTTTCTGTTAGATTGCTAGGCTGATGTCATCTTAAGGCTAATGGATCTTTTCCATCATATGTCTGGTTAAGTATCGACAGCTTAATTTAACTTGTCAATTTGACCTTCCCAGCATTTAACTGTGTATCCCTAAAGGTGCTGCGTTTCTCCTGTGTCAATCTTTATTGCTGACATTATTCATTCATTATTTTGCCTTGGTCAAATAGAAATTTTCCTCCAAATAATTAGGAATGAATACAAAAGCAACTGGATCACCATCTCATTTAGCATTTGGCACATTTAAGGGAATCTAGAAAGAGAAGGGACTAGAAGAATTTGCTGAGAAAATTTGATAATGTAAAGCAGGAGGACAATCATAGAGAAATGAATTACTGGTCAGAAAGCAGAGTTGATGTTTTGAGCCTGGTGACTCTTCATCAGAACTGTTAAGAGCAGTGAGGAAAAAGTAGTGCTTACGCTGAAGCTGAAGTATGTGATTTTGATGGGGAGAAAGGGGAGAGGTGAGAAGGTAGGAGGAGACAGAACCCAGAGAGAGATAGGTAATCAAGCGATTAAGAAGGTTCCGTGGGAGTGTTCGGAGATGTTGGGAGTGAAGGAGGTGTGTATCAGAGTGTCCTGGAGGGAATGATCCCTATGAAATGCTGGCAAGGGAGGGGAGGGAAATATGTGTCTGGTGGTGGCATCCCGCTGGACATGACAATCCTTTGGATGTGGAGGCCGGAGGGGTGGTGAGTGACGAATAGAGGACCCTATCATTGTTATGGGAGAGAAGGGAATGGGTGAGGGCAGAAGTGGGGGAGATGGGTCAAACAAGTCTAAGGGCCCTGTTGACCACGGTAGCCTGAAAGAGCCCATTGAGGTAAAAAGCAGACATTTCTGAGGCCCGTCCCGCGGAAGCTGACATCGTCAGAACAGATGCAGCAGAGAGAGAGAAACTGGGACAATGGGATGGAAGAAGCAGGGCGTACGGATGTACAATCGAGGTAACTGTGAGACAGTGGTTATTCAGTGAATATTGGTGACTATCTGTCTCCCTCCGGGGCAGATTGGTGGTTGCCATTGGAAAGTCAGGTCCAGCACTGTCAGCATCTGCTGGAGAGATGCACATACCTACACCCCATTGGCCCATCCATTGGTCCTTTGGATCAAAGGTCCGGCGACAGGGAGGTGGGGATCCTGGAGCATACCAATGGTGCCCTTCCTCTCATGGAGACTGGGCAGTGCCAGAAGGAGGATCTACATGTGGGTTCTTCCGAGATTTCCTCTCAGGTCGCTGCAGAGGTGGCTGGACCCACAATCCCCTCCTCATCTCTTTCTGCTTAATCTAACTGAGGGGATAACTGTGGCCTAGCCTTGAGGCAGACGAGCTGGACAGCCGCAATGAGCAGAGATCTGACCACTGACCAGCCGCTGTATGTTTCCCCAGCTGCATTAGCCCTGCCTCTTGAACTGTCTGTGCTATGGATCCACACCCAGTCCCTCGACTGCAGAAGGATGGACTCCCCCAAAATGAGATCACCTTCAGCGATGCCTGTCTGTAGCCAATCCCTGAGGCTGCCTTGATTTACTGTGCTGGGACACTCTAACTCACAGACGCCTACATGAACTGTTCTCAGTATCAACCTTATTTGGCAAATTTGGTAAGATAGAAAGCTGAATATTTAATGAGGCAAGTTGTGCTGTCAACAAGGCATTTAACAACTATTAATGTCCCTTAATTAGAAACTCACTGTTTCTTAGCAAGTGACTTATGACTGATTGTGAAAAGCGCAATAGATGGCACGAGATGCTCCTGGTGTCAAAATTGACCTTTTTGGACTTCTCATCAGTTTCAGCCACACATTGTGCACATCACTCTAACCTTATATGAGACTGCTCAATGTTTCAGAGCTTTTTGACAGAGCCATCAACAGATTTGGAAATATTAACTCTGTTTCTCTTTGCACTTGCTGCTGATCTAATGAGCATTTCCAGCACGTTTCGATGTGATGGGTTAAATAATGAAGGCAGGCTGCACAAATTTTGCTAATGTTTCTTACTTGCGGATACGGCATGTCGAGGTAAGGATGACTTAAAATTCTCTCCGAGATATCTGAGCGCAACGTCAAGGTGAACAACCCTGTGCAGTTCTCAGGGAATGGAGTGAGAGATCACATCTTTGAGGTGGTAAATCAAGTTCCTACAGTCCTCACGGGTGGTCAAAGATCATAAAATGAAGAAGCAGGTGTAGGCCATTCAGCCCATTAGGCCTGCTCTGCCATTTAGTTAGATCATAGCTGATCTGATAATCCTCAACTCCAGTTTCCTGTCTTTGCCTCATAACCCTTGATTCCCTTACTGATTAAATATCTGTCTATCTCAGGCTTGAATGCACTTAATGACACAGCTTCATCACCTCTCGGCAATAAATGTTTCCACAGATTCAGGACTTTCTGAAGAAATCCCTTTATTCTGAGATAATGCCCTGTGCTCCTGAACTCTCCCATAGGGGGAGACAATCTTTCCACAGTTACCCTGTCTAGTCCTCTAAGAATCTTATGTTCCAATATTCGATTTGATTTAATTCATTATTGTCACACATACCGAGGTACAGTGAGAAGTGTTGTATTATATGTTTAACAGGCAGATCGTACATCAAGGTAACAGAACAGAGTACAGAATACAGAACACAGTGTTACAGCTGGTGAGAAGGTGCAGAGAGAGATCAGCATTAACGTTAAAGAGGTCCTTTCAAAAGTCTGATAACAGCAAGTTGGAAGCTGCCCTTGAATCTGTTTATGTGTGTATACAAACTTTTACATCTTCTGCCTGACGAAAGAGGGTGGGAGAGAGCTTAACTTGTGTTCCATAGCTTTTTGCAGTCTTTCTCCATTTACATAATATTTAACTTCAAAGAAGAGCAGCACATTTCTCCTCAAATTACTGAGCAATATCAAACCCTCAACAACGCCTACAAGCTGATAAAAACTGAAAGAACTGTAGATGCTGTAAATCAGGAACAAAAACAAAGTTGCTGGAGAAGCTCAGCAGGTCTGGCAGCATCTGTGAAGGTAAAAACAGAGTTAACGTTTCGGGTCCGGTGGAAGGGTCACCGGACCCGAAACATTAACTCTGTTTTTTCCTTCACAGACGCTGCCAGATCTGCTGAGCTTCACCTACAAGCTGATGATCTGGTCATAATCAAACTGGCATTTGTGGGAACTTACTGTGTATTTATTTGCTGCTATACTTTGTATTGATTGTATAAATACTCAATCTCAGATGCCTTCTCTCAATGAATCCATTGCACATGATTTATGCTTAGACAACTTATAAACAATTTTGTTAAGCACTTCAGTGTTCACATACAAATTACATTGTGTATTCGCGTGTGTGAATTGGAAAACTGCTGACAAAATACTTCAATGTAAAACACGGTTGTGTATCATTTTGCAGGTTATGAAAATATATTTCCATAAACAAATGCAAATTTATTGAAATAAGTGACTGAGATATAAATATGCCTTCACATAATGAACAAAAGCAATTTCATCAACAACAAAAAGAATTACTGCCTGAAACAGTCATTTGGCTGCAGTTGAGCAAACATCGATTGTGTAGCCATATGGGAATTCAAGATATACATCTCTTCAATTGCATATGTATAATTGCAAGATTGGCCAATGCTTTCCATTTTGCCTGCTCCATAGAAATGATGTAACGGGGAGTTTTATGTCTTCTTCCGGTAAATGCCCTGTGTATTATGGTACTGAAATATTTGAAAGTATTTCTGTCCTTTTGCAGGGAGATGCACTAATGGAACATGCCCTTGGTGAAGATCTTATAAATAAGAAAGAAGGACTAAAAAGCAACTTTGACAACCTCAACGTGATCCAAAAAATTCTACGGCTAACATTTAAAAAAAAAAAAAATCATTTGTGGGATATTGGCATCACTGACTGGGCAGCATTTGTTGCCCATCCCTACTTGCCCTTGAGAAGGTAGTGGTGAGCGGCTTTCTTGAACTGTTGCAGTCCATGTGCTGTGGGTTGACCCACAATTCGCTTAGAGAGTGAATTCCAGGATTTTGACCTAGCAACAGTGAGGGAATGTTGATATATTTCCAAGTCAGGTTGTTGAGTGGCTTGGAGGGGAAGTTGCAGGTGGTGATGTCTCCATGTAGCTGCTGTCCTTGTCTTTCTAGATGGAAGTGGTCGTGGGTTTGGAAGGTGCTGTCTGATGATCCTTGGTGAATTTCTGCAGATTTCTTGTAGATAGTACACACTGCTACTGCTGAGCGTTGGTGATGGAAGGAGTGGATATTTGTGGATTTGTGCCAGTCAAGTGGACTGTTTTGTCCTGGATGGTGTCAAGCTTCTTGAGTGTTGTTGGAGCTGCACTCATCAAGGCAAGTGGGGAGTATTCCATCACACTTCTGACTTGTGCCTTATAGATGATGGATAGACTTTGGGAGTCAAGAGATGAGTTACTCACCACAGTATTCCTAGCCTCTGATCTACACTTGTAGCCACTGTTTATGCAACAGATCTAGATGACTTTCTGGTCGATGGTAACCACAAGGATGTTGACTGTAGGGGATTCGTGAGGGAAACACTATTGAATATCAATGGGTGGTGGTTAGATTGTCTCTTATTAGAGAAGGTCATTGATTGGAATTTGTGTGGTGCAAACCTGGATGTTGGCCAGATATTGTTGCATTTGAACATGGACATCTTCAGTATCTGAGGAGTTGTGAATGGTGTTTTACATTGTGCAATCATTACTGAACATCCCTATTTTTGACTTTATGATGATGGAGATAAGGTCATTGATAAAGCAGCTGAAGTTGGTTGGGCCCAGGCCATAGCCTGAGGAACTCCTGCAGCGGAGATGACTGACCTTCAACAACTGCAACCACTGCTTCACTTCAGCTCTGATGAAGAGTCATCCTGACACAAAATAGTAGCTTGCTTTCTCTTTATGGATGCTGCCTGACCTGCTGTGATCTCCAGCATTTTTTGTTTTCAATACAGATTCCAGCATCTGCAGTAATTTGCCCCCACCTTCCTATGTCTCGGGTATGATTTCAAGCAGCAGAGAATTTTTCCCCTCTTACCCATTGATTCCAGTTTTGCTTGGGCTCCTTGATGCCACATTTCATCAAATGCGGCTTCAATTTCAGTGGATGTCACTCTCACCTCACCTCTGGAATTCAGCTCTTTTGTCCATGTTTGAACCAAAGCTGTAATGAGGTCAGGAACTGAGTGGCCCTGGCGGAACCCAACCTGGGCGTCACTGAGCACGTTATTGCTGAGCAGGTGCTTACTGATGATTGAGAGTGGACTTCTGGGGCAGTAATTGGCCAGGTTGGATTTGTCCTGCTTTTTGTGTACAGGACATACTTGGGCAATTGTCTTGGATCACAGGGTGTATCCAAATGGCTCTTTTCAGATTTGGTTAAATGTCGTTGAGAAGGCTCAGCAATAGCAACTTGCTTAAATATGAACATTTATTGAGTAATAATAAAAGATGGAAAAGGAAGAAAATAATAAAAGACTGAACTATGAACAACTATTAAGTAACGAAAAAAAGATGAAAAAGGAAGGAAAAGAAAGCAATGAACTTCATGCCCTCCTGCACGTCAAGGACCCTTCGATCCACAGCTGGTCTGGAGGTCTAGGCTTGTTCCTGGCACCATTTGTGTTCCTGGTCTGAGGTGAAGTCCAACGACTTGGGATGAAACTCTCTCTCTTATACAGTGTAACAAACAGCCAGTACTGAAAACAGTACAGAAAAGCAACTTTGATTATGCCATCTTTGGGATGTACAGGAATGTTCACAGGTCTCATTCAAGGTCATGCAGCTGTCAAATATCATCAACAATTTTACCCTTCAACCCATCCTCTGCAGCAATTTTCCACATTGTCAGGTAAATTTGAATGTTGTAACTGCACTAGAGGAGCTGGGCTAAAGATTGCTATGAATCCTTCAGGCTTATCTTTTGCATTGATGTGTTGAGTTCTTCCATCATTGCAGATGGGGATATGTATGGAGCCTCTTCATCCAATGAGTTGTTTAATTGTCCACCACCATTCATGACTGGATGTGGCCATGCTGCAGATCTTAGATCATATCCATTGGTTGTAAGATTGCTTAGCTCTGCCTATCACTTGCTGTTTATGCTATTTGGCATTCAAGTAGATCTTATTTTTAGGTATGCCTGGTGCTGCTCTTGCCATGCACTCTACACTCTCCATTGAACCAGTGTTGATCCCTTGGCTTGATGGTAATGGTTGAGCGGGGATATGCCAGGCCATGAGGTTGCTGATTATGCTGGAGTACTATTCTGCTGCTTTTGATGGCTCACGATGCCTCATGGATACCTAGTCTTGAGTTGATAGATCTGTTCAGAGTCTGTCCCATTCAGCATGGTGATAGTGCCGTACAACACGATGGAGGGTATTCTCAATGTGAAGGTGGGACTTCATCTTTACAAGGACTCTGCTGTGATCACTCTTACCAATACTTTCATAGACAAATTCATCTGCAGCCAGAAAATTGGTAAGGATGAAGTTGAGCATGTTATTTTGTCTTGTTGGTTCCCTCACCAACTACAGCTCACATAGTCAGGCACTTATATCCTTTAGGATCCAACCAGCTTGGCCAGTACATTTGGTACCCTTGCCACCCTCAGTGCTTACTCCAAGTATTATTCAACATGGAAAAGCACTTATTCATCAGCACAGGGAGGGTGGTATGTGGTAACCAGCAGGATGCTTCATTGCCCACATTTAACCTGAAGCCATGAGACATCATGGGTCCTTAGAGTCAATATTGAGGACTCCCAGGGCAACTCCCTTACGAATGGGTACCAATGTGCCACCACCTCTATTGGGTCCACCCTGCCGGAGGGACAGGACACACTTAGGGATGGTGATTGTCGTATCTGGGACATTATCTGTAAGGTGTGATTCCATGAGTATGACTATGTCAGGCTGTTGCTTGACTAGTCTGTGAGTCAGCTGTCCCAGTTTTGACACTGGCCCCAGACATTAGTGAGGAGGACTTTGCAGGGTCGACAGGGCTGATTCTGCCAATTTCTTTTCTGGTACCTAGGTCAATGCCAGGTCGTCTGTCCGGTTTTGTTTCTTTGTTGAGACTTTGTCATGATCGATACAGCTGAGTGGCTTGCTGGGTCATTTTCAAGGGCAGTTGAGAGTCAACTATATATTGCCTCATCTGGAGTGGCATGTAGGCCAGACCAGGTGAGGATGGCAGATTTCCTTCTGTGAAGGAAATTAGTTATGAAGTATCTTTGGGAGATCAGTCATCACCAAAATACGGGAAATGTATGGATGTTAACGCACATGGGTAGGGTCAGTGAGTGAAATTTGTTTTGGATGGTTATGCAAGCAGATAATAGAGAGTGTCAACTTGTTATACAATAAATCCTATCAATTGTCTGCTAACATCATTAGAAGATGAAATTAGTAAGGAATAAAACAACTTGCTCATTCATTACCACCTGTAATACACAACTGCGCAAAACCAGTTTTTATTTTTGTATGTGTGATTGGCCTTGATGGAATAATTCAGTCAGAAAGTTGAGAGCTCAACTCGCACTCCAGACTTGAGCACATAATTAAAATTGCTGTTGTTATACTAAAGGGATGCAGCACTTTTGGAGGTGCTGTCTTTCAGATGAAAATTTAAATTGATACCTTCTATGTTCTCTTGGATGAGTGTAAATAAATCTAGTAATAATGGTGCATTGTTTGGATTATCAAATTTAAGGATACATAGGTGAAGGACATTCAATGATTAAAAACCTTGCACACATGTCGAGAAAGACTGCACAATTGAGAAGTTTTCACATTAATTTCTTTCATTTGGTTCATTTAAGTTGGCTTTCAAAAAGCATTTAAAGAAAGACTGAAACTCCTTCGTATGCTACTTGAGAACCTGGCCAAGTTAGATGTTAAGAGGTTTAGGCAATGGGCCATGGAGAGGACAGTTAGCTCTAACTGTCTAACTCTTTTTTGTATGGTTATGTCCCCACATGCCTATCCATGGAGAGGGAGAACGCAGTATCCACTGGCATATTTAAGACCTTCCATTATCAATGGGCAGGACAGGACTGGAGTGCATTATCTGCCGCCAAAATGGCGCTTTCAATTTGAATTTGTTTCCTTTTTCTTGTCACAGCATCCTTTGAAGAGGCTGTCAACTGGTTATTTAGCTAATCTAGTCAAATTGACACTTCTGCAATACTCGAGGTCAAGAGAGCCGTTAGTAGGTGCAGGCAGTGAGGCATGGTAGGGATTGTTAGACCAATCTCTTCCATGGGTATGTGGGTGCCTTGGAAAGAAAGCACAGAGTGTCCCTGAGCATGTTTGAAGTCTTCTGCAACTGTTGGGCACCAGAGTGGCTGGGGCGCATCAACACCCCCCAATAATGACTTCTAAATATAATTCAATTCAATTTAAGTAATTTAATTTGTTAAGCTTCTTTTAGAGTTTTTATTTTTCATTACAGGGCCCCTTTAAAGGGTGTCATGAGTTAAGTTGTTTTTTTTTGTTCATTCGATATTCAATGGTACATTGCTGGGATATTGAATGTTGTCTGCATTCTGTAAATAAAGTTAATATAAAGGACTGATATCTAGCCTACTACTTCACCAAAAGCCTGGTATCGGCCACATCTGGAGTATTGTGTCCAGTTCTGGTCGCCTCATTACAGGAAAGATGAGGAAGCATTGGAAAAGTTGCAAAGGAGATTTACCAGGATGTTGGCTGGAATGGAGGGAAGGTCTTACGAGGAAAGGTTGAGAGGGCTAGAGCTTTTCTCTTTAGAACGACAAAGGATGAGAAGTGACTTGATACAGGTGTACAAAATGATCAGAGGTGTAGATAGAGTGGACAGCCAGAGACTTTTTCCTAGGGTGGAGGTAGCTATTACGAGGGGGCATAGTTTTAAAATGATTGGAGGTAGGTATTGGTGAGACATCAGAGGTAGGTTCTTTACTCAGAGAGTGGTAGGGACATGGAATGCGCTGCCGGAGAGGGTAGTGGAGTCGGCCTCATTAGGAGCATTTAAGCAGCAATTAGATTGGCATATGGATGATCGTATAAGGTAGGGGTGGAGGTTAGATAGACCTTAGGTTTAGGGTAAAAGTTTGGCACAACATCGTGGGCCAAAGGTCCCGTACTGTGCTGTACTCTTCTATGTTCTATGTTCACTTCTAGCTTCAGAATAAATTCACATCCAGGATAAAGAAGAATTTGAAGAAAAGGAGGGGAGTTTATCAGCTGTGACTTTGTCGATAATTATTGCTTAATCAATATCAAATATAACCTGCTTATTGTTTTGTTAGTGGAAATTGCTGCACGCAAATTGGTTGCTTTTTTATTCTACATTACAACTGTGATGAAACTTTAAAAGTATTTGACTGGGTAAAAGTGCATTGAGAGGTACTATAGAAATAAAAATCTTGCTTTCTTTCACAGCATTTTTTACTTATAATATACCATTTACCATTGATGGGATGTGTAGGTATATACTTTTCTGCATATTATTATTCTATAGCTGTCAACGATATAGTGGTGAAAATAAATCCATGCTGAAACAATTACGTGTGGCACTTGTTACAAATTGTATCTGCTTCGATATTCTACTTTTGAAAGTCATGCAGTCAATACAATTCACCCCGAGTGGGACTGATGAATATGAGTCACAGAATTAATCAATGAAAGTAGATAAACACTCTCTGACCTGAAGCAACAGATTAGACCTGCAAAGTAAATGGATATTTTGTCAGAAATGAATAAACTAAAATAAATATTAAGCAGGGAAAAATATCCTCTTGGGATGGATATGATTATCTGTATTTTTCTGTTGAATATAGTAAAATAGTACAATTTATTAGATTTATAGATAACAGAGAAACATTAACATTGATTTAATATCCCCAATTATAATTGAATTTCCTTAATATCTACTCTGAGTCTAATGATTTAATATTGTATCATATGGAAATCATTCTACAATTATTAGGTCAACATTCTTGATTCATTTTATTGGATGTGCACATATTGTATATCTTGCCAATAACCAATCTCAGCCCTAAATGAGAACTGATTATTTGAACTGGAAGCTAAAAACTGAGGCTGCAAAAATCAGAAACCAAAGCAGAAACTGCTGGAACTATTTAGCAGGTTGTGCAACATTTGGGGACGGAGACATAGTATCAACGATTCAGATCTGTGACTTGAAATCGGGATCCTGTTCTGATGCAAAACTCACAGATATGAAACGTTTGATTCTCTCTCCACAGATACTGCCATTTCTAGCATTTTCTGTTATTTTTAAATTTGAATTGTAAACTCCAGGGAACTCTACCATTACTAGCTTGTTCTCTTAATTGTAAAGAGATTACTCAAAAGCAGTTAGCAAACAGGTCCTGCAGAACATTCTGAGAAAGATATTTATTAAATCAGAATTTAGCTCTGCATTAATTTATTGATTTCTTGATTTTCTATTGTGAATGAAATAACTGGAGCGTAGGATGTTGAGAGGTGACCTTATAGAGGTTTATAAAATAATGAAGGGTATAGATAAGGTGAATGGCAAGTATATTTTCCCTAGGGTGGAAGATTTCAAGACAAGAGGGCATATTTTTAAGGTGAGAGGAGAAAAATTTGAAAAAGACATGAAGCAATTTTTTTTTTACACAGAGAGTGGTTGATGTTTGAAATGAATTCCCAGAGGAAGTGGTGAATGCAGGTACAGTTACAATGCTTAAAAGACATTCAGATAAATATATGAATAAGAAATATTTGGAGGGATAGAGGCAGGTGGAACTAGTTTAGTTTTGGATTATGATCGGCATGGATTGATTGGACCAAAAGATCTGTTTCCGTAAGGTTTTAGAGTAGATTTGTAGCTCGGGTTGTGGATGTTGAGGTTGGTTGGCTCGCCGAGTTGGTTCGTTGTTTTTCCGCAGACATTTCATTACCCTGCTGGGTAACATCATCAGTAATCCAGCTCAACAGGCTCCAGAGTTCAAATAACACGCAGGAAAACACAACAGCGCTTCATCGGAGGCTGCACTGATGATGTTACCCAGCAGGATAATGAAATGTCTGCGGAACAAAACCGAACCAGCTCAGTGAGTCAACCAAACACACACGATCTGTTTTCGTGCTGTATGACTCTATGATTCTGTGAAGTATCACGAGTTAGGAGAACTGGGGATAAAATGTTTTTGTAGTTATAATAGCTAAATCATTTCATGATTGTATATGCATTGTATTCTCTAGTGGATAATGGGTCTTTTTTTTTTGTTACTAGTTTGGTAAAGAGGAGAGGGAAGAATTGACATCTCCAGATCTTCTTGAACAAACTATCTCCGAGACTATCATTATTCCTAGGTATATCCTGCCTGACCTGCAGGACAAATCCACCCAAAGTGGTGGCACAGTGGTATACAGTCAGTTCGCAAATTTCCCTGGGAGCTGCCAACATTATTTGCAAACATGAACAAGGAAATCTCCTGCTGGTTACCACCTAG
The DNA here is from genome assembly GCF_021869965.1 of Rhincodon typus. Taxonomy (NCBI): domain Eukaryota; kingdom Metazoa; phylum Chordata; class Chondrichthyes; order Orectolobiformes; family Rhincodontidae; genus Rhincodon; species Rhincodon typus. Next base: position 89,901,452 of record NC_063337.1, on the reverse strand, counting down.
ACCTTCACCTGATGATCAGTATTCTTTCGTGTTGAACATTAACTTGAAGACTCATTGGGGATGGCAAACTTGCAGAATGTACTCTGTGTGGGCGACCTCAGTCTCCATCTCTAAGAGTGGCTTGCTGACATGACTCAGGGTGACGTCCTCAGCCCAAACATCTTCAGCTCCTTCATCAAAGACTTTCCCTCAATGTTAAGGTGAAGAATGGAGATTGTGTAAACAACAGGAAGCATGTTAATTGCAATTCATCAGATTCTTAAGCAACCCATATCTATATACAGCAGGACTTGGAAAACATATCCAGGCTTATTCTGTTAAACAGCAAGTAACATCTGTATTTTACAAATGCTGGGTGATGACCATTTCAAACAGGAGACAGTATAATCATTAATATCGCTAAATGCCCCAAGAACAACATCCTGGGGGTTACTGTTGACCAGAAACTGATCTGGGCCCAGCCACAAGAACAAGTCAGAGACTAGGTATACTGGGGTGAGTAACTCATCTCTTGACTCCCTGGTAGCTATCCACCAGTTCCCAGTTAGAAATCATGAATGTGATGCAATACTCTCTATTTGCCTGGATGAATGGTTCTCCAACATCATTTACAATGTTTGACACCATCCAGCTCAAGGTAGCCCCATTGATTGACACCCATCCCTGACATTCACCATCTACTCCCTTTTCTATAAACAAACTGCAGAGCAATGTGTAGCATCTACAAAATGCACTGCAGCAACACACCTGTGTTCCTTCAACAGCATCTTGTGAACCTCCAACCTTTATCACCTTGAAGGACAGGCCCACCAGATACACATTGATCCCACCATCTGTAAGTTGCTCTCAAAGTCTCACGCTATCCTGATTTGCAAATAGATTATCATTCTTTCACTGCCACTTAGTAAATATTTTGGGGCATTCTTCCCATCAACACTGTGAGTGCCTCTATACCCCAAGGATGCAGCTCTGCAAGTAGACAACTTTCTACTGCTAGGTGCCATCAAAGAGATTTTTATTGAGTTGTCACAGCATATCTTGTAGATGGTGCTGCCACTGTGTATCGATGGTGAGGGTTTAGGGTTGTTGCTATGCCAATCAAGCAGCTGTTTTGTTCTGATATACTGTGCTCCCCTATTATTGAGGATATCTGTGGTGCCTTCTCCTCCTCCATTGAGTTGTTTAAACCCACCACTATTCACAAGTGGATGTGACCTGAAGGGATATACAGGTTTGAGCCATTGACAGTGTAATCACTTAGATTTGTCTATTGCATGTTTATTCTGTCATTTGGCATGCAAGTAACCTTGTGTTGTCGCTACAGTTGGCCAATGGCTCATACTTAGGTGTGCCTGGTGCTGCTTCTGGCATGCTCTCCAGCACTCCTCATTGACACAGTATGCAGCAGGCCTTTTCAAAGAAAGATGACATAGTGATCCAGCTTGAGGTGGGAGGAGGGGATAGGTGGGAGGAAGAACAGGTTAGGGAGGCAGGGACGAGCTGGACTGGTTTTGGGATGCGGTGGGGGGAGGGGAGATTTTGAAACTTGTGAAATCCACATTGATACCATTGGGCTGCAGGGTTCCCAAGCGGAATATGAGTTGCTGTTCCTGCAACCTTCGGGTGGCATCGTTGTGGCACTGCAGGAGGCCCAGGATGGACATGTCGTCTGAGGAATGGGAGGGGGAGTTGAAATGGTTCGCGACTGGGAGGTGCAGTTGTTTGTTGCGAACCGAACGTAGGTGTTCTGCAAAGCGGTCCCCGAGTCTCCGCTTGGTTTCCCCGATGTAGAGGAAGCCACACCGGGTACAGCGGATGCAGTAT